>NC_140169.1:132718673-132866173 GCF_963971535.1 Notolepis coatsorum | reverse complement strand
CAAAAATATATAATGTGAACTCCACCTTGGCTTTCACAAATAAAACATGAAACTACTATACTACTATTACAACGATCAGGACAATTGAGCTAACTAATTAGTTGTCAAATGAATCGTCTAATTAGTAGACGATGCAGATAAAAAGGCAAACTTCTCCCAATGGCTCGTGGCTCAGCTGGGAGCACTAAACAGACCTTTTATACTGATGTAAGGTTTCCAGGAGTAAATAGGCTAATCCAGCCTTACTCAGCACTATGGAGGCCTATTACTACCAGGAGTAAGTAGGCTAATCCAGCCTTACTCAGCACTATGGAGGTGTATTTCTACCAGGAGTAAGTAGGCTAATCCAGCTTTATTCAGCACTATGGAGGCCTACTGTATTACTACCAGGAGTAAGTAGGCTAATCCAGCTAATCCATCCTACAGTTAAAATAAATATTTTTGGAATACATTTAAATGTAATGCATTTTTGTATAGTTGCTAGTTGCTATGTCTTTATTACAGCCTCATGTAACCTTACAGATTATGATAATAGTTAATTAGTTAATAGTTATTAGTTAATAAATAGTTATTAGTAGTTATTATTCAAGGAAAAGGAGCTCTAGTATCGGTATCGGTTCAGTGTCTGTATTGGCAGATATCCAAATTCGGGTTTCGGTATCGGAACTGAAAAAAGTACATGTGAAAACAATAACGTTATGATGATGAAACATTGCACATTTGTAAACATACGGGAAATGTCAACAAAAACTGCCCAATTGGGTCTTTTCCTGCTTTTGGTGTGGTTGCTTTCACACTTTCAAACGAACCGCACCGGAGTGCCGAGAACACCTCGCCAAACAGGTCTCAGACAGGCAGCACAACGACCAGGAAGGAAATGGAATAACGCCAAAATTGGGGGATGGGAGAAACAATACAAATGTAATGTACGAGCAACAAAACACATAGGTTGACCTTAGATTTGTTCATTCTTCCTCCTCTTTCCCCTTCCCTGTATCGTCCTGCTACTATTTCCCCCTCCCTCCCCATCTCTGTGTCGCCCTGCTACTATTTCCCCCTCCCTCCCCATCTCTGTGTCGCCCTGCTACTATTTCCCCCTCCCTCCCCATCTCTGTGTCGCCCTGCTACTATTTCCCCCTCCCTCCCTCCGCTCTCTCAGGACTTTGTGTTCTACGCCCCTCGCCTGCGCATCAACAAGCGGATCCTGCAGCTGTGCATGGGCAACCACGAGCTGTACATGCGCCGCCGCAAGCCAGACACCATCGAGGTCCAGCAGATGAAGGCCCAGGCCAGAGAGGAGAAGCAACAGAAACAGATGGAGAGGTACGGAAACACGCGGAGGACATAAATTGTTGATGATGATGATGATGATGATGATGATGATGATGATGATGATGATGATGATGATGATGATGGAAATACAGACGTGCTCTTTGAGAGGAAAATGTGTCTGGTTTCATGTCCAGTCAAGTCAAGCTTTATTATCCCACCATGGAAAATTTGGTTGCACAGCCAAAACGCATTCATCATATATAACAACAGCACGTGATACAACATACTAGACAGGTTACAGGGTCAAAACAGTAGAAATCCAAGATAACTTCATATTGTATGAAGACAGATTCTACTGTGCCTGGGTGTATATGCATGAAGATTCTCTTCAGAGTATAGCAGCACTGATCCAAGATCAGTGGGCAGATCACACGACCAAATTGTTCTCAAATCAGCACTCTTATTCTGAGGTACTTTATATATAATTATGTCCTTCAATGGCTATATATAAAGTCATGGAGATAATATTGTATACATTGCTCATACTCATAACTCATACTTTATAGCTAGAGCATAGAAAAAATTGTGTGTTAAAGACTTAGTAAGAATAATTTGTAGGAGTACCTGTATGTCTGTTTAAAATGTCCATTCTGTTTGTCAATGGCTGGAAACTCACTTTTAGGCATATTATTCAAATGTTTTATGTTTTACATAGAAGGCTTTACAAATCTTAATAAACAAATGTTTATTTAAAAGGCAGCCTTTTTAGGGTTTAAGTTAGTATATATTTTTCACACACAATGTTCACAATCACCGCAATTGGATAGTGACCCCAAATATTGCTTGCCGGACTCTTTGATTTACCAATAATCTGTATTGGCCCCGTATTGGAGGCCCTGTATCGGAGGATCGGTCGACCTCATCATCATCATCATATCATGTTTTTATTTTTAATTGTATTCATACATACAGTAGTGTGATGTCAATCACACCTGCCAGTGAGACAGTACTCTGGTCTCTCCAGGCAGAACAGTGCTACTGATCTAATCATCTGACCTGGTTCTCACATGGACAGTACTCTGGTCTCTCCAGGCAGAACAGTGCTACTGATCTAATCATCTGACCTGGTTCTCACATGGACAGTACTCTGGTCTCTCCAGGCAGAACAGTGCTACTGATCTAATCATCTGACCTGGTCACATGACCGAGCAGGGCCACCACAAGGTATAGTGGCTGCTTACAGCGCTGGCCAATCGGGACAGTATCTGCCCTGCACAGCTGTTCAAACACAGTGATGTAACACAAGGCTGAGCATACCTCATGTCTGTCACACACACACACACACACACACACACACACACACACACACACACACACACACACACACACACACACACACACACACACACACACACACACACACACACACACACACACACACACACACACACACACACACACACACACACACACACACACACACACACACGCACGCACATGCACACACACGCACGTGCACATGCACACACACGACAGACCACCAGTTCACAACAGGAAAGCTTATAGGAAAGGCTATGACACAGCAGAGGGGCGTTTTGGATGACATGGCCGGCCACTGTAGGCATACAAGGGTTTTGAAACGTTAGTTAATAAAGAAAGCAAACAGAACTATTAAAGTCAGGGGGTAATTCCATTTAATTTCATCTCACTCTCGTTTAAATCTCGCCACGAGTGCCAGCACCTCACAAAGACAGTGGCGTGTGAGTTCATCTGTTCCTCGATCGCCTCAGACCAAACAGAACCGTGTGACGCAGTCTTACGTTTTCAGAGGAACAACGTTTTCTAACTCCTATTATCTAAAGCTGTGATGGATGTTGTGTTCATTCACAGCTAAATACAGATTCAGATTTCAGATTTGCATAGGATAGAATAGAAGCAATAGAAATAGCATAAAATAGTGGCAGAAACAACAATAAAATAGCTGTAAATGATAATACAATAGTCACAGTATATGTAGGGATCCAGGATGATCGTTTGATCATTTCCAAGATGAACGATGATTCAAGATGGCTGCTTTGTCTTGTACTCCTCAATAACCGAGCAGCTTTTTGCCTATTTCACAGTAAAAAAGAAAAAGAAACTTTCGATATGACAAGAGACTCACTAATGAACATAAGAGATTCGGCGATCACTTACCCCCAATTTAATTTTTATTTTACAGTAGAGGTTGAGTGCTAGATCACATTCACACTCTGCAAATACATGGGCTGTTCCAAAATAAATGTATTCGAATAGAGTTATATGGTTTCTTCAACGCAGGGGTTCCATGTTGCGTACCAACCAACGAGATCTGGGAATACATTTGGAATAGATATGATCTGGCCCAGAGGTGTGTGATCGTTGCAGGAGTGTTGAGACTTGATTCCCATGTCATATTACATTACCCAGTATTATTAATAGCCTTAGGTTCTTAGAGGAAGTGATAGTCATTTAGATGACTAAAGATCCCCATGTGTTTTTAACACTTTACAAATGTTTTATATTGAATAATATTGAATTGGTATGGTTTTTCCACCAACGATGTTCAATAAACAAAAAATGCAAGGATCTATGAACTCTTTCACTTCAAGGACCACAAAATGTAGACATAATAGACCATGGACCCCTGTTTCATCTAATCCCAGGGCCCACCGTCTGAGAAGATGTCTGTTGTCTGCACGTGTGGAGACAACAGGAGAGAGTGAAACCTAATCGGAATAGTCATTTGTATACGTCCTTTCATTGTGCTAACGTCCAATGAAGGAACTGTTAGTGCAACTAAAATTCACAATTTTTTCGGGGATCCCCCGGAAGCCCCTGAAGCCGTGGTTCTCAAACCCTTTCATATCAAGGACCCCCAAGTTCATATGTAATTGATATGTAATTGGCCAATGACTCCATTTGATTTGACCCCAGGGACAATATGACAATATATTTGTTGTTACATTATGATTTAATCCAGAATTCCACAACTGTCTAAATTGTAGGTGGAGATAGGACCCCCTCGAAAACGAGATAGCATATCTCAAGGGGTTTATCCTTCAAATAAATTTCAAATTTCAAATATAACAGAGGAGAGAGCAGAATAGTCACTCTGATACACTCTCACTTCTAGTGAAGAATATATACGTGAAATTAAACTATTACCAATTTTGCTGGGGACCCACTGGAACCCCCTCAGGGACCCATGGGGGTCCCTGGACCCCACGTTGGGAACCACTGGCTTAGAGGACTGTATGTTACAAAGACTAAAGAGATTGAATAGGCAAACGTTTGTGTGTGAGTGTGTGCGCGCGTGCGCGTTTGTTCTGTGTTTATGTGCCCCTGTGTCCGTCTGCCCCCCCCCCCCACCTGTTGTTTTGAGGGGCCGTAACCACGGTGTGTGTCTCTCTACGTCAGCGCTCCTTTGTGTCTCACGCCGGCCATGTCTTATCTGCAGGGCCCAGCTGGAGAACGAGAAGAAGAAAAGGGAGGCCATCGAGAAAGAGAAGGAGCAGATGGAGCAGGAGAAGCAGGAGCTGATGATGAGGCTCTACCAGTTTGAGGAGAAGACCAAGAAGGCAGAGAAAGGTACGGGGGGGGGAAGCGACGCTATGGACGGCATAAGAGTTAACGACGACCGTGAGTCATCCGTCACCCCGACCTGGATAGTGCCTGTGTGTGTGCGTGCGTGTACGTACAGAATGTGTGCATGTGGTTAAATGCTTTGTGAAGGAGGGACGGTGGAAATCGGTTGTGAAATCGGTTGTGAAATCGGTTGAGCGGCCAAAGCCTGAAATACGAAAGGACATTTATTTGGACAGATCGGAATCGGGAGCCGATCACGGCATATTTCCATTGATCGGTATTGATCGGTATATCCCAATCAAATTCTGATGATATTTGTTAGGGGGAAAAATCATTAAGGGAAAGCTGTGATGGATGTGCCTTTTTCTTTCTTTAAGCTGGACTATTCAATTACCAAGCATACCTTACCTACATTGAAATGGTTTTTACCAACTTGAATATACTTGAAGTGTGCACTGTGCTGCTATAATATCTAGGAAAGTACAAATATCGGACCGGGACTCGGTATTGGCAGATACTCAATATTAAATTACTCGGATTGGGAGCAGAAAAACATGATCCCTGGAAATTATTATGTTTGTTTGTGACGTGTTTGTTTTGACTACAGTCTGTCTGTCTGCA
Organism: Notolepis coatsorum; assembly: GCF_963971535.1. Lineage (NCBI taxonomy): Eukaryota > Metazoa > Chordata > Actinopteri > Aulopiformes > Paralepididae > Notolepis > Notolepis coatsorum. The sequence continues at coordinate 132,860,674 of NC_140169.1, read as the reverse complement.
GGTACAGTAGCAATAAACAATGTGTAACTTCATACAGTAGATCTCAGATAAACCTAATGGTTCCTTTAGCATTCGATTCGATAAACGGTCAGGCTGATACATGTCTGAGGCTTCCTCCTTGTGTACCGCTTCCTTCATGCAGACTGTATCTCACTGCTCTCACTGTCCACTGTCCATCACTGTTAATTCCGTTCATACCGCTATAGTGTCTTCAGTACTCATAAATATATTTATTTATTTGCTCATATTTATTTATATACAGTCAGTCTCTGTCCTGCTATAATACTACACTGTTGTTAATATGTCCACACAGCTCATAGTTTTTTTTGTGGTGCCGCCACTTTACTGCTGTTACCACTTTTGTTGCCGCCACTGCTGCTACTGTTGTTGCTACCTACTTACCTTGTACTATCTTGTATTTTGTACTTTTTATATTGTATCTTATAGTATATTATCGGACTTTGAAGCTCTGTATCCCCCCCCCCCCCTGTACCCCCCCCCCCCCTCATGCTGCTTTGACACCTGAATTTCCCCAAGGGGATTAATAAAGGATCATCTTATCTTATATAAAATTACTTGTCTCTCCACCATGTTATTCTCATCAAATCCGGTGATTCCCTCAGAGTGCCTTGGGATCATTCTAATTCACTATTGTATTCTGTTGAAGTGCTTATTTTTTTACTAGCACTTATTTTTTCGACCTCACGGCAGCAATTGCACTTATTTAGAATGAAAATAAGGCATCAAATGAAATAGAATACAGTAAAAGCAAAGCAGTAGAGGCAGCACAAAGTAGTAGCATAAGTAGCGGCATAGAAACTATACAAACATATAATGCAGTAATGATGGCGTGGACATAGTATGACTATCCAAACATAGTGCAGTGATAATGGGGAGGATATAGTATATAATACTGTATGAATATCCAAACATAGTGCAGTGATAATGGTGTGCCTATGTGTGTGTTTGATTGTTCTCATGTCTTTGTGTGCTTGTGTGTGCATAGTTCTGTGTGTGTGTGTGTGTGTGTGTGTGTGTGTGTGTGTGTGTGTGTGTGTGTGTGTGTGTGTGTGTGTGTGTGTGTGTGTGTGTGTGTGTGTGTGTGTGTGTGTGTGTGTGTGTGTGTGCGCGCATGTGTGTGTGTGTGTGTGCGCGCATGTGTGTGTGGTGGGCAGAGGGTAGCAGGCCATTGGGTTATTTATTTGTTGGTGAGTCTGACTGCCTAAGGAGAAAAAAGATAAAATAAGATATTCCTTTATTGATCCCCTTGGGGAAATTCGGGCATAATATAGCAGCATGGGGAGGGGGGAGGGGGAGGGGAGGTACAGGTATGGACAGGGTAATAGTAGAAAGACATAAATATAGGCAATAAAATCTGATCTCAATATAAAGAAATATGAGGTGGACAAAATTAACAGTGTAAACAATATAATTAACTGAATATAAGAATATGAGAAGGTAAACAGTGTAATCAAATGTGCAGATGAGTTATATTATATGATGCAATAAATATGGGCAATAAAGAATTAAAGTCTGAATATATACTATGAGTAAGTAAGTATAGTAAACAGTATAGACACGTGCTGTCTATACACAAGGTACCCTAACTGGCATGATATATGTCATATGTTATACGTTGTAGTCCGTGCAGTCTGTCCCGCAGTGTGCCGGTTCCGTTTGCCAGACGGCGTTAAAATGATCAAGGCACCTATGGTATCTGTGGGCAGGATGACATCCAAGTGATGAATTTACCACATTATCTTTGTCTTTGCAAGATTGATTTGAAGCAGAGCGAGAGTCAAAAATAAGAACGTCTTTTCAATTCTGGACAGCTTGTAAAGTGGCTCAAATGACCGTGACACTCCCCCCGGACTGAAAAGAACATTTACCGGGTCCAGTTTCGAATTGCAGCCTCCCGTAGGTGCTCTTTGAGAGCGGTTTTGAAGGAGGGTAGGGATTCACATTATTTTTTACGGCCGTGGGTAGGGCGTTCCACATTGTTGTGGCATATTTGCGAAACGTGTTTAGTCCCTTGTTTGAGCCGAATCTGGGTTGAACAGGATCTGTGGAGCTCCCTCTGGTGTTGTGGTCGTGGGTATCTTAGTGGTGTAGTGTATCTTGTAGACCAGGCCCATTGCAAGTTGCTGTACTCTGTTGTGTGTACACCTATGACTTGTTGTGCCACGCCTTCTAGTCGAGTACAATCACCTTATTTGCTGGCCAAAATGTCGCTATGGAACGCTATGACCCATAAATGCCTTAATTAAGAATATGAGCGCCCCCTCGCGTTTGCTCATTCGTCTCATGGCTCTTTCTCTGTTCCTTTGTCTTTGTTTTTGTTTTTTTAGACCTGCAGGCGCAGGTCCAGAGGGCCATCACCCTGGAGCACGAGCGCAGGAGAGCCGAGGATGAGGCGGCCCGTCTGGAGACAGAGCGCCAGGCTGCCCTGCTGGCCAAGGAGGAGCTGGCTCGCCAGGCTGAGGACCAGCTCAAGGACCAGGAACAGCTGGTCAGTAGAAGCTTCTCGTTTACTCCCACGGCTTCTGTTTCTGCCTTCCTGTCCATCGATTGCATGAGACTAGGCCAGATATGGTTTTAATATGGTCCCATTCTGTCCAGCTTCTGCATTATACCAGGTCAGATATGGTTTTAATATGGTCCCATTCTGTCCAGCTTCTGCATTATACCAGGTCAGATATGGTTTTAATATGGTCCCATTCTGTCCAGCTTCTGCATTATACCAGGTCAGATATGGTTTTAATATGGTCCCATTCTGTCCAGCTTCTGCATTATACCAGGTCAGATATGGTTTTAATCATATCGAGTTCATTTAAGTCTTTGAACGACTCAAGGTCTGCTTTATGTAACTTTCCCCGAAACAGCTTCAAAAGTGCAAGATGAGAGAAATGCTTAAAACTATTTTTTGTTATACAATATGTTAAGATATTATTTTTCCAAGGTTTGTATCAGGCACTTGATTGTGGAACGTTCTACCGCACACGGAGCAGTGTCAGGCCGATGCAACTCCAGACAAAACCACTTTGTAATGTTGAACCGGACCACACCCCATTACTTCAGACTAACCACCCTGCCCTCTGCTCCAGACCAGACCACCCACAGGGTGCCACTGTGGACTGAGCCTGGTTCCCTCCTTCAGTTTAACAGCTTGACAGTAAACGCCGGCTGGAGGGTTTCTCTCCACCTTCCGCTACTGGCAGTCACACATGGAAGCCGTTTTTCATAGGGAAGATACAGGCCAGACACTCTCCACGACCCATAGCCGCACCTTTTGTGTCAGCGAGTGCAAAAGTATTGGGTTGTTGTTGTTGTTTATTTAATTTTTTTTATATGGAGTCGCGAATTTAACAGTGTCAAGTCTTTTTCATTGAGCGACCCATTTCCCAGTTGAGTACTTTTCGCAGGGGTGATTTATGGCCCAGCATCCCCCCGTGGGCCTTTGTACGAGTGTTTCCACAGTCCTTTACGGTTCAGACCGAGCACACACACACACACACACACACACACGCACGCGCGCGCGCACACGCATGCACACACACACACACACACACTGGGAACATAACAAAAGCAGGTGCACCGCTCGCTTTAAAGACAAGCCACTTGCATTGTTGTGTTCGCTTTGACAGAACGCACCCCCATCTCCTTGGAGGCTATTCAGAAATGTTCTTAAGAATTCACTTTTCACCTCACAACCTCTCATAATGGCTTTTTATCCTGTTTTCCTTCAGGCTGCAGAGCTGGCGGAGCACACAGCCAAGATCGCCTTGTTGGAGGAGGCCAAGAGATGCAAGGAGGAGGAGGCTGACACATGGCAACACAGGGTGAGACAGTCAAAACACACACACTGTTTTAAAGGCCACATATTTGAGTCCTTTTCAACAAGTTAATATAGGTCTTTGAGGTATCCCTAAACATGTATTTGAATTCCCTTTTTGCTGAAACTCAGATTATGCATTCTAGCAGCCTCTATACTTCTCTGTTTCAGTCCTGTTCTCATTCTAGCAGCCTCTATACTTCCTTGTTTCAGTCCTGTTCTCATTCTAGCAGCCTCTATACTTCCTTGTTTCAGTCCTGTTCTCATTCTAGCAGCCTCTATACTTCTCTGTTTCAGTCCTGTTCTCATTCTAGCAGCCTCTATACTTCTCTGTTTTAGTCCTGTTCTCATTCTAGCAGCCTCTATACTGCTCTGTTTCAGTCCTGTTCTCATTCTAGCAGCCTCTATACCCCTCTGTTTCAGTCCTGTTCTCATTCTAGCAGCCTCTATACCCCTCTGTTTCAGTCCTGTTCTCATTCTAGCAGCCTCTATACTTCTCTGTTTCAGTCCTGTTATCATTCTAGCAGCCTCTATACTTCTCTGTTTCAGTCCTGTTCTCATTCCAGCAGCCTCTATACTTCTCTGTTTCAGTCCTGTTCTCATTCTAGCAGCCTCTATACTTCTCTGTTTCAGTCCTGTTATCATTCTAGCAGCCTCTATACTTCTCTGTTTCAGTCCTGTTCTCATTCCAGCAGCCTCTATACTTCTCTGTTTCAGTCCTGTTCTCATTCTAGCAGCCTCTATACCTCTCTGTTTCAGTTCTGTTCTCAATGGGCTGTTTCCATGCCTGTAACGAGTGAGCTGCTTTTATCGTACAAATGCGATAATTATCGTACACCTAGCTGTGGCATGCAAGCTTGTACCACCGAGTGAACTTCAAATCCATCTTTCAGTCTAGACTTTGCAGATCAAATATGATTCAAGATCCAGCAATAGCATACCAATCATAATATGTTGTTAAAAATGTTGTCTGGAACATATTTTAGGTAAAACTTTAGGTTGAAAAGAGAAGATTTACGTGTCAGCCACCATCTTGTACATGTGCCTTTTATCAATATAATCTTCACACGCACATACATTATTAGCTACGGCAATTGTGGCTGCAATTTTGATTGGCAAATTTCAAGAGGGAGGGTTCTTGTCACAGCTGAACTGCAGAAAAGCAGTTCAGCACATATTTACAATAGGCCCCCTTTAATGTCCTCTCTCTCTCTCTCTCTCTCTCTCTCTCTCTCTCTCTCTCTCTCTCTCTCTCTCTCTCTCTCTCTCTCTCCGTCCCTCCCGCCAGGCCAGAGAGGCCCAGAATGACCTGTTGAAGACCCAGGAGGAGCTTCACATGGTGATGACGGCGCCCCCGCCCCCTCCTCCTCCCCCGATGTACGACCCGACAGAGGACAACAGCGACAGCGAGGAGAACGCCAGCACGAACAGCGCCGACCTGCAGACCGATGGCATCAACGACCACCGCAACGAGGAGAACCGTGTCACCGAGGCGGAGAAGAACGAGCGCGTCCAGAAACAGCTGATGGTGAGGACAACGTTTGCACCGGAAACCGTGTCACTCCAGTTCTGGGGTGTGGAGGAATTTAGCCGGAGCTAAGAATGTACTCGGTCAAATATAGACTTAGTTAACACAGATTTATTTAACTCAAACAGAGTATTGAAATACAAGTAAATCAAGAGTTATGGTGGATGACTCCATGAAGATACAGGCCTCGTATCCCCAGAGAGCTCCCAGAATAAGGTTAATGTAGACCTTTATACCAGGATAAAGGGGGTGTGGCCAGGTGAGAGATAGGAGGATTGGGGTTGGGGAGGGCTGGAGAAGGGTGAGCTAGGAAGGGGTGTAGACATACTAGACAAGGGGGAATGTGGGGATGGTAAAGGTAGACAATGGGGCCGTGTATAGAGGGAAGAAGCCAGATGGCCTTCCACCACAGGGGCGATGATCTTGTTTTTACTTGAATTGAAGAGTTAAGTGGTCTTTTATGGGCTCATGCAGCAGTTGTCTGTAGTTTCTTTTTTGGAGGGGTTCTACTCTGGGTATATTTTGGATGGACCTACATCTCAACCTAGCACTTCCTCAAAACGTAGCTTCATTTACATTCTGTGGATACATTGCACCCAATCACAGAGATATTAATGAGTTTGCAACCTAGCCTACGTTTTTCCATTATACACCACTAAAACATCTGACAAATAAGCATTTGTTGTTAATAACTTAATCAATGTTGTTGATAAAACGGTGGTATAATAGCAATAATACACTCAAAAGTCATGCTATACTCTGATTCTGGCACTGCTGTGCTGATCCATGGCACATAGCCTTTAGCCTTGCGCTCACGACAGCAGCACAGCAGGGTCAGAATTGCACAGTATAGCACTTCCTCTCATGTATTGCTGCTTAAATATCTCCCAGAAAGTCAACTACCGCTTTTAAAAGTGTGTCCTAACCCCTGGGGTAGATGAACGCCCACTGTAGGATTTCAAATACAGTACATGGAAAATCTGGTTGTTTTCTTAATCTCTGAAAGGATATGAGAGTTTTTTTTGTGTGAAACAACAATGTCATTCATTCATTCATTCATATTAGAGATCTCCTATGTTGAAATATCCAGAACACACAGTATGTCTTTGGACCAGGATCAAGGACTAGCAGCTATATCGCGTCTTTATCAGCACATCGTGACAGCGGCAGGTTGTTGTCGAGGCTGGTGTGGAGGTCAGGGTCTTCTCTCATGGCTGCTCTGCTCTCCCCTCCCCCACCAGGCCCTGAGCTCTGAGCTGGCCCAGGCGCGGGACGACACCAAGAAGACCGCGAACGACCTGCTCCACTCGGAGAACGTCCGGGCCGGCCGGGACAAATACAAGACCCTGCGACAGATCAGGATGGGCAACACCAAGCAGAGGATCGACGAGTTTGAGGCTTTATAAGGAGCCTATCTGTGCCTAATTACAGGCCAGGCTGCAGAGGGCCTTGGCCACATGTACCCCTTCTGAATGGTCGCTGAACTAACCTCCGTCATCGCCATGCGTGGCCCACACAAACACTCGTAGACACACGCCTACATGGCGCACACACACACACACACGCACACGCACACACACACACACACACACACACACACACACACACACACACACACACACACACACACACACACACACACACACACACAGAGGACACATGCATGACACACACACCTCATAAACAACTGGAGGAGTATCAACACGACTTATCACCACTCACCCTTACAGATAGCCTAGAACTCTCCTGTAACAACACCGTCTGACAGAATACAGGGCTTTCCGAATCCTTGTAAGAAAACTTAGTGCCAAAATTATAATTTTTTGTGTCTGTATCGAATCGTATTCCTTTTTTTTTTCTTTTTTTTTTTAGTTTGATCCAATCAGACCAAATCACCATTTTTATTTTGTTTTATTTAGTTTTTTTAATGGTGTGATGAGTAGTGGGAATAGCCTAATTTTGTTATTATGCCAAATTGATGTGCACATAGAACAGCTAATCGAAGCCTTGCTTTTTGATGTTTTATTATTTTCGTGGAAGTTGAGAGAGAACTATGTTTTATTCCCACAGGGACCACTCAGAAAGGGGAAGCAGTATATACACGTTATGCTTGTGGAAAAAGTGTATGTCCTTTATGTTTTTATTTTCCATTATATTCCAACACTTCCTTTTATGTTTTAATATTGCCTACAGTAGCTTTGAGATCGTGCCTAGTTTAATATTTATACTGTATATGGGTCATCATAAAAAAAAAGGGTATTTCAACTTGGTTTGTATATTTTTGCTATCTACTAATGAGAATGAAGACATGTTAATGTGTTTTCAATTGTTCTATATTGACCAAAATAATAGTTTTATGTTCCATTCATTTTCCTTCTAGATCACTAAATTAAAAGAGATTTAATTGTAAATTATTATTATTATTATTTTTTATTATTTTTTTTACTTCAGAGGACATCCAGCTGCGTTGCCGTCAGATCAGACCTCTAGGAACTTTAGTGATCCTGTCGTGCCGCTCACCGTCACAGTGTTGATGAGGAATCTTTTAACCCTTTCACTGCCACACGACAGAAGGTTAACCCGTCGCCGTCGGTTGTGTGATAGTAAAGGGTTAACCTTCTGTCGTGTGGCAGTGAAAGGGTTAACGCCACGACTCCAGGAGATTCTGGTTGCCTGGGAAACGTAGATTCATATATATATATATTTTTTTTTTTCTGTCTTTGTTCCTAATCATGTCGCTGTTGAGTGAGGGATGAGAATGTTTGTTTTCTAGTGGGTTAACCCCCCCACACACACACACAAAGGCCTTTTTTTTTCTCAGGGCGTCCCACTCACTGCACCCCTTCTGTAGGGGACAGTCCAGGGTGGTCCCAGCGAGTCCCACCCTCCTGATTATGGACAAGAGTAGCTTTTACTGATACACTGTAATGGAGACACAGCTCTGTTTGACTCATTTATTTAAACCGGATTTTATATTGAGGTGTTCAACGTATTGGCAATAAAGATCTATGATTACACACTGTTTGTAATGTTGTTTTAATTTTTTCAGAGGGCGGGAAGCTCAAGCTACAGTTAATGTTGATACATTTTAACGTAAAAAGAGATTCACATTCATGGATCATTTTTAATCAGGTGAGCATGCTCAGACGTTCTTTAAATAAATCATAAATAGCTGACAGGAATATTGAGCAGGAGCCTGGTAGTAAGGTGCAAGTAGATCATGATAAAGTGCTGAGGCTGTCGGGGTGGAGCGAGGCCACGCCCCCCCCGGCACGGCTTCACGTCCTCCCGCTGTGGACCCTGGCCATGATGACAGGTAAACTGAAGTCGTGCCACTCGTTGGGCATCTGAAGCACCAGTTGCCATGGCGACTCTGGGGAAGAGGGGGTTAAGGGAGACAGTGCTGGGTCAGTGACATCACCACTCCTACATCACAAACTTTCTCTTTCTTTTTTTCATAATGCTGCCTGTGAAACCGGAGACTTGAGCGTGTCTTTCACACGCCACCCGGAGAGAGAGAGACAGAGAGGCTTTATTGTGAGGGAGGAAATGTGAGGGTGGCAGTGGCCTGGATACCTAAGGGCATGCGTCCACCTATGCTGAAAAACGCTGGCAGTGCGCCGGTAGTGCTGGGATGAAGCGCATCTTGTAGCGAGATGACAGAGAGAAAAATCTAGCGACAGCCATCTTTTTATTGTATTTTACTGCTGCGGTTTTGCACATATAGCATATTTTAATACACTTTATTGTATATTAATTATATATATAGTTATTGCCTGACACCACAGTTTGCCCTTTGCTTTTTATTAGTGTATTTGTGTAGTTATTAGCGTATTTGTGCCCTCATACTGCTCCTGTCTCTTGCAGGCAGGCAGGCCACTCCGGTGTCAGGTTACAAACAGAGTGGTAGATATGACTGGCTGTGATTGGTTGTCTGAAAATGCGCTCAGCGCATCGCTCTGAAAAGTTCAGAAAGTTTCAACTTTAAACGCTGGGTGCTGCCGCACAAAAAAGCTGTAAAGCGCTGAAAAAAGAAGCCGACTGCAGCGCATTTCCTATAGGCGGCAGCATGCGGCCGCATACGCTCCCTCCCCATTGGGATCAATTGACAAAATACGCTTGCGCCCAGAAATATGCGGCAGGTGGACGCGGGCGCTAACTCTCAAATAAGTCAAACTGTTTCCTCCGATGGGCGTGGCCAGGTGTGTAGATTTGATTTGAGCTTTGGTAGGGACGCTTCACATGCGAGCACACAAAGTGCGAGAGCAGACCATTCTTTTGCAATTTGAGCGGGAAATGCCGGGAATACCGTTTTGTGACAGAGCTTGTGACACTGACAACTCACTGGGACAGAGGTGCGGGAGGGAGGAAAGTCAAGGTTGCTGATCGGATATTGCCAGGGGCGCAGCTTCCTATAGGCGACAGGCGGTTGCCTAGAGCTCCACCTAGAGGGGGGTGCCAAAAACTGCATCCAGCTAAAGAAATATATATATATTATATATTATTAATATTGTTTATTTTTTTTTGCTGGGCAGACATTGTTGCGCCCCCTTCTATATCTGCAACCAATATTTTGACATTTAAAAATCCAGGGGTGGATCTTGCCTAGGGGACTAAATGTGTTAGGTCCGGCCCTGGATATTGCAGATAATAGGATAGCTTGCTGGTTCTTGGTGCAGTCTCCAACCTACACCTGACGCAACAGATTGTTTTGCAATTATAATACTAAAACTACAGTTTTCACTAGCATCCTTATATAAAACTACGCCTCTGGTCATGGCTCTTAAAGTTGTATGTATGCCTCATCTACTGTAATTCCATTAGCGTTGATGTTAAACCGCCTGACACCTCTGAGAGAAGACAGTGATGAAGACCTAAGTGGATTTGAAGGATGAATGCAACCGTTATTCCACATCAAAGTCTCGCGTAGCCATACCTCTCTCCACACTACATTAGCGCCGTGCCAGTGCGGGAGAAAGGTCTGGCTGAACCTATTATCAATTCACTATAGGAGGGGAGGGGGGGGTAAACGCTTTGGTTTGTTTGTATTTCTCTAAACCAATCGCAATCATCCTGGGGCGACGCTGAGCCCAGGATGCAGCGACGGTGCCCTTGCAGAAGGGGAGGGGGATTCTGACTGAAATAGTCGGCCAATGGCATGTTTATACCCACAGTCTACACAGTATACCCTGTGAGTTAGACTACATCAAACTAGGACACGGATACAGATACAGTACCACTTCTTCACTCCCGACAGCCATTTGGAAGCGTAAAGTTTAGATACCGGCTGAGTACCTGCTGCTAATCCTGTCCATTTCTTTTATTCACCAGTATAGACTTTCACCAGAGGTCACGGGACAAACATCACTGAGATTAATCTTTCTTCATTAGAGATAATGTCGCCTTACTTTGATGTCTAAAGGGTTACACATTTACTTAAAGGTTTAGGTTTAGGTTTACTTTATTTGTTCAGGGGGGACAGCGTACATTAATAAGCACCCAATTTTAGCCAAAAGGCTAATTTCCATTGGCAGTCCCCCTGCCAGAAGGTACAGGCTAAAATCCTGTGTGAAAAAAGGGTTAGCAATAAAAACACAAACAAAAGCACATAGAACATACGATAGGGATACAGGGCACAATACAGTCATGGACACAAGGACAGAGCACATCATGACATATTAGAAGACCCAGGCATAGACAAACGCACCATATCCACACACACACACACACACACACACACACACACACACACACACACACACACACACACACACACACACACACACACACACACACACACACACACACACACACACACACACACACCTCAGTGTTGACAATGCTGGTTTTCAATGAGCCATTCCTTAACCCTGCACTTGAATGAGTAATATGATGTGGACACTAATTGTTTGAGGTATTGAGTTCCATTGGTGGGATGCTCTATATGAAAAGACGGCCTGGCCAAATGCACTTTTTTTTTTTAAAGGGATTGTACAGTCCCCCCTTGCCGCACCTCTAGTATTCCTGGTTGAGGCAGATTTTAGGTTGATGAAACCAGACAAAGGAGGAGGAGCCAATCCACACTTGATTTTAAAAACTAGACAGACGTTTTGGTAGAGAATCAGGTGTTCCCAACTGAGCAGATTATATATTTTTTAGAATGTGACAGTGATGGTACCTGAATGGTTTATTGTCTAGAGTTGTACCCTTCCTGATGACCTGTCGCACAGAACTTGTAAGTCGCTTTGGATAAAAGCGTCAGCTAAATGACTAAATGTAAAAATGTATGTAAATGTCTAGAATTTTTATTGCTCGTTTGTATAGTGATTGAAGTGGAAGTGGATTGAAAGGAACACGTTAACATTACTTTCTAACGAACGCACAGAGAGAAAATCCTCTCGTCTGACTCTCCGACGAGAAGACAGTCAGCGCGTTTCCCATAATGTCGGCGACGTGTTCATTTAATAAAGAAAAAAAAAGGCCTCCTTTCTCACTTGTGTCCATTTGTACCCCTCCCAAGGGCCGGTCCGGGAGACCGTGAGGGCCGCGCTCCCACAGGTCCAGAGCCAAGGAGCTGTCCAGTAGGTCAGAGGGCGTGACTGCGCCAAAGACCACCTGGTGGGACCACTCTGAGCCGGGCTTCTCTTTCAGAGTGAGAGTCCTCTGGACCTGCTCCCTGTTCCCAGGGAGAGTCAGGCGCCTACAAGCACAAGGACACAAACAAAACGCTGTGTAAACAGACGCGGCACCCGACCCGACATATATAAATGCATTCACAAACGCACGCCAGAACACATAACACACCTTGCACACCTACGACTACGAGCAATGTGATACACGCGTGCGCACACACACACACACACACACACACACACAATGATGTATTATTTACCCTTTCACGTAGGTGTTCTGAATAGTGTTTGCTTTAGTGGGAAGGTGTTTGGCACTATTGATAAGGACAGACAGTTGACCGTCATCACGTGGCCTGATATTAGTAACCCCTGTAAGAGCAAGAGAACACGGTTGTCACAACATTATCTAAAGCGGTTATTCTGGGAGTGCATGATCTGAGACCATTCTATAGTGAGGTCACGTGTATATTTTGTATAGTGTTTTGGACTTTATTCTTTTTACTGTATGAAGCACATTATCAGGGGGCTCATAAAGAACCAAGCATTTCACTGTAATGTACTTTATACGTGACAAATTAAACAAAACTTGAACTGACATGGTCATGTGACCCCGAACAGTCTGATGAATGAATGAATGAATGAATGAATGAATGAATGAATGAAAACTTTATTAACAGATTGCAGAATGGGTACAGTACAGTACAGCTCAATACATACAATTGTTAAGGGGATGCAGACTAGAGAAAGTCTTTCGTCTTGTTTACATCAGGGTCCCCCATTTTCAATTCATCGTAACATATATGACATACATGACATACAGATAGACAGTACTGCTCCATCTATACATTTATGACATACCAGATTTGCAATTACAGTACTGTTTGTGATACAAAAAGAGTCCAGAAAGAAAAGAGTATATACATTAGGCGTGGAAACTGTACATTGGATTGGGTAGGTGGGGACTGTACATTGGAGGTGGTTGGGTGGGTGGGGGGGGGGGGTTGGTTAGGAGTGGGGGGGGGGGGGTTGGGTAGGAGTGGGGGGGGGGGGGGGGGGGTTGGGTAGGAGGGGTGGGTGGGTGGGGGACACTGTACACTGTACAAACAACACTGTACATTGGATTATTGACAAGACCATACTTGGTAATTTACTGTACATTGGGGGGGGTTGTGTTCGGACATTTACAGGGGCCAGTTTCGGGTTGCAGTCTCCCTTAGGTGTTTTTTGAGAGTGTTTTTGAAAGTGGGTAGTGATTCACATTCCTTTACAGCTTTGGGTAGGGCGTTCCACATTGATGTGGCATAATTGCGAAACGTGTTTAGTCCCTTGTTTGAGCCGAATCTGGGTTTAACATGATTTGTGGAGCTCCCTCTGGTGTTGTGATCGTGGTATTCACTGACCTTTGGGAAGTATTTTGTCATGTACATGGGTACCTTGGTCGTGTAGTGTATCTTGTAGACCAGGCCCATTGCAAGTTGCTGTACTCTGTCGTCTACTCTAAGCCATCCTAGGTTGTCAAAGTGGGCAGGGGTGAGGTGGGTTCTAGGAGTAAGGTCAAGCAGTAGTCTGACCAGTTTGTTTTGAGATGTTTGTAATTTTGTTTTTAGCGCCTTTGAGGTGCTTTGGTACCATGAGGTGCAAGCATAGTCGTAGTACCCTTGAATGAGTGCTCCTGCTAGAGTCTTCAGGGTATTCTTGTTTACCAGAGAGGAGATCCGGTACAAGAATCGAGTTCGTTGGTTGACTTTTTTTATTACATTGGATGCCATTTTGTCACAGGAAAGATTTGCCTCTAGGATGGAACCCAGGTAGGTAATATCTTAGTCCTAGTAGTAGTTTATTAATCACAACATTGATGAGGAATACCAGTACTATGGTAGTCCATATGCCAAGATAACCCGGTTAGTAATTATTCTGGATTCATGGAATACTACCAGTATACACTGTAGGGGCTGAGCAAACCCACCATGTGCATGGTAGACCACGGAAGGCTGGGATGACGGGCTGAATTTTATTCTGACCCACAGTTCTCTATCCTGCTCCACTGCTCCCCCTTCTGGACTCTCAGGCTGTTGCAAGATAGAAAAGCAAAGAGAAAATGAATTGACCCACAATTACCAAGTGTGCTATTGTTTATGCTACATGAAAATATACATTTTTTTTTTTTTTTTTATCTTAAGTTAAAGAAAGTTAAAGAGTTAAAATGTTCTCTCCCAAAACGACATTGTTTCTCCATGCATTCTTATCCTTATATCAAAGGTTTGATTTTTGAGCCTTCCTATCTATGACTTCCATCTCTACCTTGGGACTCAGAGGGTACCAGACGGAGCACTGAGAGGTCCTGTCTTCAAACCTCCAGTCATCCAGCGGGATGAGAACTTCTCCCAGAAACACTTTCCTCTTCAAAGTGCCAGAGTGCCACACGGAAGCCTGGAGCGTCCTCCCGCACAGCAGGGGGCGCTCTGTCTGGTACTGGAGGAGGAGGAGGAGGAGGAGGAGGAGGAGGAGGAGGAGGAGAAGGGAATGAATTTCAGAGGGAGTTCAGTTCAAGTTTTGTTTTATTTGTCACATATAAGGTACATGTACATTACAGTGAAATGATTGGTTTTGTATGAGCCTCCTGAGATTGTGCTTCATACAGTAAAAAAAAAAAAAATGCAAAAAAGAGGTAGATATGTAGTGCAACTGATTCACACGGATTACATTTCGCTGGATGGATGCTATTGCTGACCTCTTTGGTAACCTTACCCAACCATAGCTGGGGATAAATAAAGCTCGTATCCCCACATGAAGTAACCTAAAGTAAATTGATCAGTATCGACATGGATAGAGTTTTCAGTGTTTCAGACAACATGCTTTAATTTCACGTCAGGGTTGAGTCAGTACTATTTAATTGATAATTACCTGTAAAACCTCATTATAGACTGGCTCTGTGGTGTTCCTCTTCACTGCCGTTTTCACTTTGCCGCCATCACTCTTTTCCGGTAGCAAGTAGATCTTGACATATCTGTCACAGAGTGTGATTAGTGCGTGAATAAAAAAAAAAGAGGCAGGATGCCGAGGTTCAGAGGGAGATGGGGTTGGATAGGAAGTGTGGTTGGTCTTAAGAAACAACTCACGGGTGACACTTCTTCCTCCTGGCGTCTCCGCAGGTCAGGTTTCTGCAGGCGCCCACTGTGATGTTCAAACAGGAAGTGTCGAGGTCGAAGGCCAGGGCCAGCTCCAGCTCCCCTGTCACACCGCTGCCCTCAGACAGACCGCAGTCTGTGCTGGTGATGCTGCTGCAGCTGCCCTGTTTCAGAGAAACATAATCCGTCACAATGATCGCTGGGGTAAAAGTAAAACTGTCTTTGGAACAAGACAATCTACTGTATACATCCTCACTCGATATTTCTAAAACACAGCTGATATCTTATTAGGTGTATTAGGTCAGAATTGTTTACCTCTTCAAACAATATCTGAAAAAGAAAATGAAAGAAGCGAACCCTCTTAGCCTTTTTACTATTATGTACCCTAATACTATGCTGCTATTGTTATACTACTGCCAAATCTCAGAGTGTAACACTCAAGCTCGATACTATTTGACGAACAGTGCCACTGACCCTTAGCTGCCAGAGATGTACCCCTCCCGGTGACATGTTGTTCACAATCTGTAAGTCGTTTTGGATAAAAGCGTCAGCTAAAAGACTAAATTGATTAAAAGACTAAAAGACTAAATTGTATTAAGACCATGATGGAACAAATCCTTTCACAGTAGGTTCTGCTTATACGTTTAAAGCAGAACGACTGTGTTTTTCTGTTCACCTTCTGTTGCTTCATGAGTTTGCGGTAAATAGTATTATGTGTATCATGTGTTAAAATCACAGGATGCAGGTTTTGCACCGGCCCGCCTCACCCTCTTTTTTCAGCCCAGTGATTCTACCAAGGATGCTCAGATATAGGAACATAACACCTTAAAAGCCACACTCTACACCTGTATGTCACAGCCTACTAAACACCTCTGTGTGATGGATCATGGTTTATGTGGGTTTTATTTTAGTTTATTATAAGGCGCTTTGGCTTTATTTCATCTTTTTGTGAGGGACAGCTGTCAATCACTGGCCTCTGCAGTTAATTGCCATGCGGCATGGCAGGTGTGTGGGCTTGATTGCCACCTGATTGGTGTCAGGTGTGCAGTGCCTTTAAGTAGGTTTGGTTGACTGTGTTCGGATGCTTGTCCATTTCATGTTTTTCCCTCAATAATAGAGGAGGGTTTCTCTGTCTCTAGTGCTATTGTATTTCTTGTTGTTTTCAACTGCTAGGCAGTGGTGGTTATTTTGGGATTTTACCCAGTTATTTTATACTGGTGTTTTGTGTTTCCTACAGTTTTTATTTTTATTTATTTTATTCTTGTGTTTTCCCCCACCCTCTCTCATTGCACAGCGATTCCAGTGGTTACCCCAGTGTCTGCATGTGTGTCCTACACCCCCCCCCCCCCAATCCTGACACTCTGTCTCTACGCCTGTACGTCACAGCCTGCTAAACACCTCTGTCTCTACGTCACAGCCTGCTAAACACCTCTGTCTCTACCCCTGTACGTCACAGCCTGCTAAACACCTCCGTCTCTACGCCTGTACGTCACAGCCTGCTAAACACCTCTGTCTCTACGCCTGTACGTCACAGCCTGCTAAACACCTCTGTCTCTACGCCTGTACGTCACAGCCTGCTAAACACCTCTGTCTCTACGCCTGTACGTCACAGCCTGCTAAACACCTCTGTCTCTACGCCTGTACGTCACAGCCTGCTAAACACCTCTGTCTCTACACCTGTACGTCACAGCCTGCTAAACACCTCTGTCTCTACGCCTGTACATCAAAGCCTGCTAAACACCTCTGTCTCTACGCCTGTACATCAAAGCCTGCTAAACACCTGTCTCTACGACTGTACGTCACACGTCGCCACAGCCTGCTAAACACCTCTGTCTCTACTCCTGTACTTCAGGTGACAAAATCCGGTTCTCGAGTTACATGCCGATATGTGAGGCGTGCCCCAAAGTACGCAAAAGTACACATTACCACCCCCGACTCCCGGGGCTCTAGTTCCGTCAATCATTAGGCGATCTCGAAAATCTTACCACAGGGTTGTAGCCAATGAGTGTGGCTTTCCAATGATACCCCATGATATGATAATTGGGGATCTAATACGGCCTCTATTGATCGATTCATGATAAAGAAAAGCATGCTGGAGATGTAAAGAACAGCACCCTCCTGGTTCTTGTCCAAGCTATCACTCACCTGCCAACCCCAGAAGACCCACCAACCACCAGCAAAAAAAAGTGTCAGGGCCCACTGAGCTGGTTCTGATTGTACTCACTCTCTTTCCCCCAGAGTACTCAGAGCCGAAGGAAGCGTCCTCTTCCGCTCCGGTGGAGGAGCCCTCCTGGTCACTGTCCTTGCTTCTCTTGAACAGGTTGGGGAGACTGGGAACCTTGGTCAGCTGAGGAGGGAAGGAGAGGAGGCCAAGTGAGGCTAAGACTCTAGGTCATGAAATGATAAATGGTGTATTTATATAGCAGCTTTCATCCAAAGCGCTTTACAATTTTGTTCCTCACATTCACCCATTCACTCACACATTCACACACACCGACGGTGGAGGCGACCATGCAAGGTGCCGACCTGCTCATCGGGAGCAATCAGGGTTTGCTCAAGGACACTTCGACGCGCTGCCTGGGCCGGGAGGAGTGGAAATCGAACCGGGAACCTTCCGATTACCAGACGACTGCTCTACCTTCTGAGCCACTGTCGCCCCATTATCATTATCGATGTGGAATAATTTGACCAAATATTATTCAGGGTCACGGCGGACAACAGAGTCTGTGATTAAGGATAGAGTTTACTGACAGAATGTCGTACCACAGAGAGACCTAGGTTACAGCAATGGTGGCCATATAGCCTAGATCTCTGCAGAATGGCGAGCTGACAAAGTATTTATACAGGAGAGTAGACAAAACAAGTGTAGCATTGACATACATCATGTGAATTATAGAGATGATGTACAGAGAGATCTGGATTATGACATATTTATGAGACAGCTGTGTGTGTGTGCATCATGTACAAGTTGATGTGTAGAGAGTGAGAGAGAGAAAGAGAAAGAGAAAGAGAGAGGGTAGTGTGTGAGAGTGTGAAGGCTATTCGTATGCGATTGTGTGTGTGTGTGTGTGTGTGTGTGTGTGTTAGAAAGAGAGAGAGAGAGAGAGAGAGAGAGAGAGAGAGAGATAGAGAGAGAGAGGAGGTGTGTTGGTAAATCTTCCTAGAATCTAAATCAAAAACACTTTGTTCGCCAAATACAGTACGGAATTGTACAGGAACGAGAGACCATGTATGCTATGACCACCACCAACAACAACAACAACAACAACAACAACAACAACACAGCTGAGCTTAAATATACTGTTCCAAATACTGTTTTTATACCTGTATCACTGTACATATTAATATTACAACTCTGTACATACATCTGATTAGCACTACACCCAGTAGTACCAATTTATATATTTTATATCACCTGTATGTTGTACCGTATATTACTATTGTACTTTACTGTTACATTTGCACTCTGGTTGGATGCCAAACTTATTTCCGTTGTACTGTACTTGTGCTGTATGATGACAATTACATTAGAATCTCATTTCTATCTCAAGGGGGGAGCAGGGGGTTACGAGGTCTGCCATGTAGGAGGAGGAAACCCTGTTTAGGGATTTAAAAACTCTTAACAGTAAATAAATGTACAAATAAGATGATCTTACACAGGTAGATTTGTTGATGTCTGAGTCAGACTGGCTCTTACGGCTGCTCTGGATCCTGGTCTTGTCCACCGTCAGCAGGTCCTGGTCACAAACATCATTCTGAGACTTGGACATCTCTGCATTTAGAAGAGAGAGAGAGAGAGGGGGGGGGGGTCAGTTGTCTAAAGTCTGGTATCAGTATATCAGGCTGAAGTCGAGTATCGGCATCATAGAATCGCCCCGATAGTAAAACACAATGCAGAGTAAAGCTGATGGATCTGATTGTATTCCGCCGGATGTGTTCTACGTGGTCCTCAGTTGACCGGCATCTATAACCATGCCGCTCTACTTCCACTGGAGCCTGGGGAGTGTGCTTCTCCTGCCCCCTGGGGAGTGTGGTTCTCCTGCCCCCTGGGGAGTGTGGTTCCCCTGCCCCCTGGGGAGTGTGGTTCTCCTGCCCCCTGGGGAGTGTGGTTCTCCTGCCCCCTGGGGAGTGTGGTTCCCCTGCCCCCTGGGGAGTGTGGTTATCCTACCCCCTGGGGAGTGTGGTTCTCCTGCCCCCTGGGGAGTGTGCTTCTCCTGCCCCCTGGGGAGTGTGCTTCTCCTGCCACCTGGGGAGTGTGGTTCTCCTGCCCCCTGGGGAGTGTGGTTCTCCCGGTTCTCCTGCCCCCTGGGGAGTGTGGTTCTCCTACCCCCTGGGGAGTGTGGTTCTCCCGGTTCTCCTGCCCCCTGGGGAGTGTGGTTCTCCTGCCCCCTGGGGAGTGTGGTTCTCCTGCCCCCTGGGGAGTGTGGTTCTCCTGCCCCCTGGGGAGTGTGGTTCTCCTGCCCCCTGGGGAGTGTGGTTCTCCTGCCCCCTGGGGAGTGTGGTTCTCCTGCCCCCTGGGGAGTGTGGTTCTCCTGCCCCCTGGGGAGGAGTGTGACTTTGAGACTTTATGCTCTGAGCCTTGACTTTGCGCCTTCATCTTATTTTCATACCAGAGCTCGTATTTCTATGCCTTAGCTCTTATAATCTCTTATAATGCACTTTGCAATGGTGTATTTTGAAATATGTGTAATATTGTATCTTTATAATACTGTGGATGTTAAGGATATTATGATTTTTTGTTATACAGTTTTATGTAATGCTTTTTAGATATGTGTGTGCTGGATAATGCTTTTAATGTTATATTTTGTATTGTCTGGACCCCAGGAAGAATAGTCTTCACCATGGTGAAGACTAATGGGGATCCAAAATAAACAATAAACTATAAGCTCTATTTTATTAAAATAAAGATTTTTCTTATGTACTTAGATACTACTGCTACCATGTATGTATGTATGTATGTATGTATGTATGTATGTATGTATGTATGTATGTATGTATGTATGTATGTATGTATGTATGTATGTATGTATGTATGTATGTATGTATGTATGTATGTATGTATGTATGTATGTATGTATGTATGTATGTATGTATGTATGTATGTATGTATGTATGTATGTATGTATGTATGTATGTATGTATGTTCAAGTTCAAGTTCTTTAATAGTTGTCATACAGAAGTACAGAATACTTTCATACAAAATGCTTCTTACTGTTACGCTCCAGAGACTGTGCTAGACAAGATAGTATCAAATAACATAATAACATAATATAGCATGAATTTAGAAGAAGAAAATGAGGTCACAGTGTTCGGTATAGACATATGTACAATGTTCTGAGTTACCATATAATATACAATACACAATACTATGCAGTGTACTAATGTACAGTACTATCTAGTGCAAAGCAGAAATGGGATGAGGTACAATTTTAGGTACAATTTACAGTAAGGTGTACGAGTTGTAGTGCAATCCTTCATCCATAAATATAAATATAAAGTGTGGGGAGTGGGTGCTACAGTGTGTTTGTTTAAAGTGGGTGTGTGCTATAAAGTGTGTGGAGTGGGTGCTACAGTGTGTTTGTTTAAAGTGGGTGTGTGCGTGTGGATGTGTGTGCTATGTGCGTTTGGTGGTTGTTGTTGTGTAGTGTTCATTCATTGTTCGTTTAGCAGCCTGATGGCCTGGGGATAGAAGCTTCTTCTGAGTCTTTCTGTGCTCGCCTTGAGACTCCGGTATCGCTTGCCTGACCGCAGCAGTTCAAAGAGGCAGTTGTTCGGGTGACTGGAGTCTTTAATGATTCTCTTAGCCTTGCCCTTGCAACGCTTGTAGTAAATGTTCTGGAGGGTGGGGAGCCCCCCTCCAATTGTGCGTTCGGCTGAACGTGTCACTCTTTGTAGTCTGCTTCGGTCTTGTGCAGTGCTATTCCCAAACCAGGAGGTGATGTTGCCGGTCAAGATGCTCTCTATTGTACATGAGTAGAAGTTCTTAAGGATCTTCTGGCTGACTTGGAACTTCCTTAGGCGCCTGAGGAAGTAGAGGCGTTGTCGTGCCTTCTTCACAACACTGTCAATGTGTGTGGTCCATGTCAAGTCCTCGGATATGTAGGCTCCGAGGTACTTGAAGCTGTGTATGTATGTATGTATGTATGTATGTATGTATGTATGTATGTATGTATGTATGTATGTATGTATGTATGTATGTATGTATGTATGTATGTATGTATGTATGTATGTATGTATGTATGTATGTATGTATGTATGTATGTATGTATGTGTGTATGTATGTATGTATGTATGTATGTATGTATGTATGTATGTATGTATGTATGTATGTATGTATGTATGTATGTATGTATGTATGTATGTATGTATGTATGTATGTATGTATATTAGGGATGCTCGATATTGGCTTTTTTTACCGATACCGATATACCGATATTGTCCAACTCTTAATTTCCGATACCGATATCAACCGATATCAACCGATACCGATATATGCAGGGTTTCCCCCCCCCCAAAAACTGAATAATTTCAGGTAATTAACATTACATATCTCTTGTTGTGGAATTAACACAACATTATGCATACTTTTGACAATAAATACAATCAGAATTGGTTCTTACTTGCTTGCCTGGGTAAATAAAGGTTCTAGAAATGTAAAAAGAATAAATAAAAATTGAAAACCGATACCGATATTTTCCGATATCACATTTTAATGCCGATATCGGCCGATAATATCGGTAGGCCGATAATATCGGACATCCCTAATGTATGTGTTTCATTACATGTATATATATACATACCAATTCTTCGCTTGGTCTATTCTCCATCCATCTATCATCCATAGCAACACTATTATCACAGACACCCTGTTGGGGGATCCCCTTTGAAAAGCCCATCTGAGGTTTCTCTCCTCCACGCCGCCTGTGGTGTTTTTTTCTTCCCTATTGCTAGGTGTTAGTGAGTTGTTCCTCTTCTTCATTGGGGAAAGTCTGGGGGTGTTGCACATGTGGATTTTATGGTGGTTTTTGTTCTGGATCTATTGTGATGTTTCTTCTTGACGTGTAAAGTCCATGGGGGCAATTCCATGTGATTTCGGGCTATACAAATACATTTGATTTGATTTGTATTTGGTATCGTCAGATGACGTAGATAGGAAAGCAGAATCCTTTTACATAGGCCCATAGTAGAAAACAGCCCATAAATTACACTAAGTGAATGTTTATGCTCCAAGTGCCGCCAATAATGAGCTTTTGTTTACAAAATCTGTCAATGTTTATTGATACTTATAGTTTAGTAAATATCAGTAATGAAAAAGTGGTATCGGTGAATAACTATTGGCTAGTGTCAAATACTATCCATAATAATATTACAGGACCGCTGATGATGTGTGTGCAAACCCCTACTTTGCTAATTGCTATACTTGATCATAGTCATTACGTGCAGTTTCATTTTGCCCATATAAGGCTAGTCTATCAATAACACTAGTAGCTAAGCAGATAAGTGGTGTAGCTGATAACGACTGGAGGAAATGTGTCACTATTTGATGCACTTCATCATCGTTGATATGTTTGTTTCTGATTAGTAAGATATCTTAGACATTTACACCAGGCGTTGCAGGGCCAAGGCTAAGAGAAGCTAGTCTATAGATTCTAGCCACCCAAACAACTGTCTCTTTGCACTGCTGCGGTCAGGCAAGCGCTAGCGGAGTCTCGTGGCCAGTACAGAGAGACTCAGAAGGAGCTTCTATCCCCAGGCCATCAGGATGCTCAATGTGGACTCCATGCAACACTAACCCGTCAATTCTACATTCAGTGCAGCACATACACATGCACACACTCACTTTAAATTCACATCATTCACTTTAGACACTTTAAACACTACACCATATTTTATCTATTTATTACTAAAGATTTATTGTGTTTGCATTTTTGTACTTTACTTTGTTGTACATTTTGTATAGTGTTTGGTCTTTATTGTTTAAACTTTTTTATTGTATGAAGCACAATCTCAGGAGGCTCATACAGAACCAAGCATTTCACTGTAATGTACGTGTACCTTATATGTGACAAATAAAATAAAACTTGAACTTGAACTCAAGTAGCTCATGAATGATTAGTGACTCAATTGTGATCCCAAGCCAGTATACCTCCTCAATAACACTTCAAGTAGACTTACTCTTAATGTGACTGGTGAATGAAACCATCAGGTCCTCCATAGACTTTGTGAAGGGTTTTGAGTTTTTTAAATCCTGCAATAAAAACAATATATACATTATTACCTTTAACCTCTTAATCATTCCTGTAAAGGAATGTAAATCACTACCCACCTTCAAAAACACTCTCAAAGAACACCTACGGGAGACTGCAATTCAAAACTGGCCCCTACAAATGTCCTAACCCAGTTGTACAATAAAGACCAAGCATGGCTTTGTCAGTATTCCAATGTACAGCCCCACCCAACCCCACCCCACCTACCCAACCTCCTCCAATGTACAGTTTCCATGTCAAATGTATGTCAGTATTCCAATGTACAGTGTCCCCCCCCCTACCCAACCCCCCCCCCCCCCTCCAATGTACAGCCCCACCCCACCTACCCAACCTCCCCCAATGCACAGTTTCTATGTCAAATGTATATACTCTTCTTCTGGATTTTTTTAGTATCACAAACAGTACTGTATTTGAAAATCTGGTGTGTCATAAATGTATAGATGTAGCAGTACTGTCTATCTGTATGTCATGTGTGTCATATGATGAATTGAAAATGGGGGACCCTGATGGAAACAAGACGAAAGTCTTTCACAGGTCTGCATCCTCTTAACAATTGTATGTATTGAGCTGTACTGTACTGTACCCATTCTGCAATCTGTTAATAAACTTTTCAATCAATCAATCAATCAATCAAGAGGATAATCATGCCGAATTTCTACTGGTACACACATTACAAAAACCTTTGTAAAACATTCATTTTCCGTGGGACTTCTATAAACTTTGGACCTGTACTACATACGACTTCAGGCTATGGAACCATTATGTTTCCCAGCTCCTACCTCTCAGCTGGAACTTAAAAACAGGCATCTGGCAACCAGTCAAAAGAATGTGTGTTCAAACCTCTGTTACTCTATTTCATTAGCACTCAAAGTGATGTTTCCTTATTGTGTAAGTTACCTTTCAAAAGAGACCAGACTCATGCGCTATAAGTATAAAGTATAATACATCGCAAATGACTTTGGGTATGCAATCATCAATAAAATATATTATAATAACTAGCCCCATTTTTCTTAGATGCTCAAGTGGTTAAATAGCCGTTTTAATTGTCGGGTATTGGGAATAGCGGACATGTGTTCTATGGCTCTGTAGCTCATCGTTACTGTACCCCGAGTCGACTGAACGCTGGACAGTCGAAATTGGGCGGAGGAGTTGGCGGCACGATCGATATGAAACTGCGGGGGGGGGGGGGGGGGGGGGGGGGGGGGGGGGGAGAAAGATCAATGTCAGTAACTTTTTTATGTTTGGTGGATTTAATCAGCCAACATCCAGAAGCTAACTAACAACCATAGCTGCATGAAATATTGTACAGGTAGAATAAGAGTTTTATACCTCAGCCTCTCGTAGGATTTTAACAGCTTTTCTCCAACAGTCTCATGTTTGTCTGTAAACCAGATACATATTATAAATATATTCAGTACAGTACACATGATCAACTACCACTGTTCTAACTCTTTACTTTAGGGGGCATGATAATGATTAAGCACCTAGAAAATGAACTATATGAAACTATAATCATTATTAACCATTAGATAGCACTTAATACCGGTATTTCGGTACACAAATTACAGGGTAATTACTGTGTAATAACAAATAAATAACACTAACTTACTCTGTAATGACAAGTAATCATTTATAATTATGGGTAAACTTTTTTGTCTTAAATGAATCATTATCACTTTCGAGTATGCTGCACAAGTAGTTGTTGGCTATAGTTAGGATTAACTGAGCCACTGCTCAGACCTATTTGTGTACCGTAATATGAAGAGGTACAAACCATTATTACAATCAACTGTCACTCAAGTATCAGAGCTGATGAGAGAGCTGTATGGCTTCTAATTATACTGTGTAGAAATGTTTAGTACTGCAAACAATATCAGCCATTACTGCTCTTTAACCTCAGTGGCTCCAAGGCAATGCTTTAGCAGATAGTAATGATGTATTATTTAGTTCCAGTGGGGTTTCAAACCCCATACGCATTTTTAAAGGATTATTATTACACAGTCAATTTCACAGAGTACATTTTACTCAAACTGAGTACATTTGACTCAAACTGAGTAACATTTTACTCAGTTTGAGTCAAATGTACTCAGTTTGAGTCAAATGTACTCTGCGAAATGTACTGTGTAACTGCCATCATGCATTCTTTAACAATCAATGTACGTATATATGGTTAGATTATGTAGGTGTAGGGGATCATGAATAACAAATAGGACTGAATACTACAGTGAATGTTATGTTATGTTATTATGTACAACAAGAACATATACAGTGGAGATTGTCGTCACTATTGTAAACAAACCTGTGTTGACTGGAAATTTCTTTGCCCTCTCCTCCATGAACCACTCTCCAGATCTGATCTTGACCTCCCTGAGAACAGCAAGAGGGCTGAAATGAGCTTTGCTTCACTGACATACTACTATAACAATGGCCGGCACGGTGGTGTAGTGGTTAACACTGTCGCCTCACAGCTAGAAGGTCCTGGGTTAAATTCCCACTTGGGGACCAGGTTGCCGTGTTGCCAGTTACCCAGGTGGGGTATCTACCTGGCCTTTCTGTGTGGAGTTTGCATGGTCTCCCCCCCGTGCTCGCAAGGGTTTCCCCTCCCGATAAGATAAAAACCCAATGGAAAAACATGCACAACAGATCGCTAAGGCTGTCGCGTCCCTGACGAAGACGGACAGGAGCACTTGGATTGGTCCCCGGGGGCGCGGCGCACGCTGCAGCCCTTGTCTGCTCCCGGCTGCCCTTGGGGGGGGAAGGACGACGGGATGGGAAGTGCAGAGAACATTTCATCAGCGACTCAGTGCATGTGGTGTATATTAGAACGTAGAAGAATAAACAACTTCAGCCACGGACAAAACAATTTTTCTCTCATATTCCAATCTTCAGTTTGTTACGTACTTGATATAGTACTGATACGGTTATCCTGCTAGACATCCCGGTCCCCGTACCTGTAGGCGTGGCAGACGGTGCACTTCCAGCCCCCGGTAGACACGCCCACGCGACACCTGCTGCAGATTCGGTGGCTGCAGCCTCGGCACACGGCGCCCGAGTTCCACAGCTTCCCCAGCGGCCGCTGACAGCGCGCGCAGGTCCTCTCGCTGTACTGCCTGGTGAAGCTCTTGGCTCCTCTCCTCCTGATCTCCTGCAGCTCCGACCTCAGCCTCCTGAGAGACGACGGGAGAGAATCACGGCTTTAACCGTCCGTCACTGATGAAGACTGATGAAGGCACATTCAATTCACGTTTTTTTAACTGCGGGAGAGAAGTATACCACGGTCTTCACAGTTTGTTTTTACTCTATTCATACGAACAGAATGATGACATGCACCTTTTTTGGCGTGCGCTCTTTTGTTTAATTTCATTTCCATTTAATTTCTACTGGTAAAGACCTCACTAGACATTAGAAACAAGACACAAACGGACAAAAACAAGCACACATTTGCAATAGCTGCGACCGTGTACATGCATATGCGTGCATGTATCGATCAGTGGCGTCCTTTCACTAAAAGGCAAGGTATGGCGATTGGTGGATTTTTTTTTGTCAAACCAGTTGTGCAATAGTCACTTTTGGTGAGTTGTTTCTATACAATTCAGTTATATGACATTTAGGTATGACACAGGACTACACAAGCATTTTTTGTATAGAAATGTGTCAACAGATTAAAGCAGGGAACCACAATATTTTGCATACGAATTATGCAGAATGTAATATCATAAATGTCTATTACTTTTCTTGCAATTGAGCCAATTTTCCTTAGGTACGGTTTTGAGGTGTGTGTTCAACAGAATGTAGTATCAAAAACACATTCACAAAAAGTATGGGTTACTGAATGCTGAACTGCACTATTATAATCACTAAGCCAGACCTTACCTGTGTCCCTGTATCACTTGTCTCTGCTGCCCTTTGATAAAAAAAACTTCCCTATGTCCATTTTCCTTTTTTTTGGGCATAGCAAAAGTCACCTAGTAAAAGTGAGATAATTGACAATATCAAAACATGCTAGGGCTGTACCGAATAGTTCGAAGCTTCGTTCATAATGTTGACATTCGAATTCTAAATCAACATAAAAAAAAAAATTTACAGCGAGTGCCATACCTTGCCATACCAAATGGACGCCCCTGGTATCGATACACACACGCGCACACACCACACACACACACACACACACACACACACACACACACACACACACACACACACACACACACACACACACACACACACACACACACACACACACACACACACACACACACACACACACACACACACACACACACACACACACACACACACACACACACACACACACACACACACACACACACTTGACCTCCATGCAAAACTTCAGCCTCCTAGCAGACCTGAAAACCGTGGCCACTAGAGGGTGGGGACCACGGACTGGCAGAGCGATCTGCAGTATAGAGCTGCCGGTAAATTAAAATGGACAAAACACTTGGATTCAAGTTTTCTATTACTCTTGTAGTTAAACCTTTGTGTAATACAGGAGCTTCATCACAGTATAACTCCCAGGATATCAGAACAGTAAAATGTGATCATCTACACAGTATGCTGATACAATACAGGATACAAAGGGATCGTTTACCGTATCCTCTCCTCTTCAGTGGTGCGCAGGATCTTGTCTCTCTGAAGGACCTCCAACAACCCGCTCTCTTTCCAGAGCTTGAAAGAGGCTCAGATCCATTTTCCAACAACAGTCTCTCTGATTCTCTTCCCCTCTCTCTCTCTCTTTCTCTTGTTGTTTCTGGTTCACTATTTCTCTGTTCCTGTCTCTGCTCTCTCTCTCTCTCTCTCTCTCTCTCTCTCTCTCTCTCTCTCTCTCTCTCTCTCTCTCTCTCTCTCTCTCTCTCTCTCTCTCTCTCTCTCTCTCTCTCTCTCGCCCGACTGTCCTGCTCATTCAATACAGAATGCTTTCACAGGTCTGAAGAGTCAGTACGAGGGTTGTCCCGCTCAGCGATAGTTTCTTCCACCTCCTTATCGTGACTCACACAGAACATCATCCACCAACGTCACAGAGATATGGATCTCGCTCTCAATGTTTCTGCTGCTTTGGACGACCGGCCCAGTCAGCCACCTCTTTAGACGGTGTCTATCGGACCCATAAAAGGTGCCATCCGTTGGTATGCCAACTATGAGCTGGTGGAGACTGTAGATGGTATCCTCTTTTCACTTGCAGCTCGAGACCCTCACCCCCTGTGGCACTTTGGTCTGACAAAGGAGACAGCGAGAGATCGTCTTGCAGCTGAGATCCTTGGTTCCTGTGATAAGAGAATCAAGACAAAATGCAGTATTTCACCCACGGTTCCTGAGCATCCTCTCTTACGTCGATGCCATAAATGCTTTTCTCAGAAATCATCTGAGTCACAGTTGGTCCGACCACAGCCCACATCCCAAGCCCCGCTCCCCCCCATCCACCCCCCACCCCCCTACGCTCTCTGCTGTAACACCATAGTGACGCTCCACTCAAGGCAGGGTCGCCAAACGTACCAAATGCCAACCATTGCATTATTGATGGCTGATGTGTGTGTCTGTGTTTCTATCCCCCCCCCCCCCCCCCCTCCCCCTCCCCTCATTCCAAGCCGGCACAGTGGATGTATGTTTGTTGGAAGGGATGGAGAGAGAGAGAGAGAGAGAGAGAAGAGAGAGAGAGAGAGAGAGAGAGAGAGAGAGAGAGAGAGAGAGAGAGAGAGAGAGAGAGAGAGAGAGAGAGAGAGAGAGAGAGAGAGAGAGAGAGAGAGAGGAGAGAGGAGAGGAGAGAGAGAGAGAGAGAGAGAGAGAGAGAGAGAGAGAGAGAGAGAGAGAGAGAGAGAGAGAGAGAGAGGGGGAAGTGTTCTTATCAGGGCATGGATGGATGCCAGCCTGTGTTGGTAGATAAGGGCCTGTCCTGCTCCTTTCCACTAACCAGAGCTGCCAGGGGGCTGTGGAAAACAATCTGTGTCAGTGTAATTATAGGCCGCAGTGGCAAGTAGTAGTACGGCTCACTTTGCTGCGTGTTCAGTGGCAGTAGTAGTACGGCTCACTTTGCTGCGTGGTTCAGTGGGCAGTAGTAGTACGGCTCACTTTGCTGCGTGTTCAGTGGCAGTAGTAGTACGGCTCACTTTGCTGCGTGTTCAGTGGCAGTAGTAGTACGGCTCACTTTGCTGCGTGTTCAGTGGCAGTAGTAAGTACGGCTCACTTTGCTGCGTGTTTTACATTTACATTTTTACATTTAGTCATTTAGCTGACGCTTTTATCCAAAGCGACTTACAAGTTCTGTACGACAAGCCATCAGGAAGGGCACAACTCTATCAGCTGAGCAACAATGTTCATCAAAGTGTTGAGTGCTACAGTGTAGGTTAGTTTATTAGGACAAGTGTTCAGTGGCAGTAGTAGTACGGCTCACTTTGCTGCGTGTTCAGTGGCAGTAGTAGTACGGCTCACTTTGCTGCGTGTTCAGTGGCAGTAGTAGTACGGCTCACTTTGCTGCATGTTCAGTGGCAGTAGTAGTACGGCTCACTTTGCTGCGTGTTCAGTGGCAGTAGTAGTACGGCTCACTTTGCTGCGTGTTCAGTGGCAGTAGTAGTACGGCTCACTTTGCTGCGTGTTCAGTGGCAGTAGTAGTACGGCTCACTTTGCTGCGTGTTCAGTGGAAGTAGTAGTACGGCGTGTTCGCCCCGCCTAAAAAGATGCTTCTATATCCTTTTATTTTGTAGATCAAATACTTTTTAGCCATTTTAGTAGATATTTAATTAACAGAACGGATATTTCTCTACAGGAGTCAGCAACTTGTGGTCGTTCTTCTGAGATTTTCAGGAGTTCCCATTGAGAGCTCCGTTTCTGAGTACTTTCGCCGCCCACTTTTTTTTTTTTTATCCACTTTTTCTCCCATTTTCTATTTTTCTCCCATCCCAATTTTCATATCGTCCAATTCAACCCTCCCCTGTCTTTGAACGCTGTTTCTTGCCTCCCACAAGCCGGCTGCAATGTGGACTAAATCATACATAGCACGAGTCCCCTCCGATACTCGAGGTAACAGCAGTCGCATCTTTCCACCTGCGCGGCTCGATCTTTCAGCGTCGGGGGGTCTGGGCTTTGGAGGGGCCCCGCCCCCGTCGCTTCCTTATTCTACTGCGCAGGCGCACCAACCGACCTGTAGGAGTCGCTGTCCACAACGCCCGATCCCCACCCATCAGTTTCCCACCCCCTAATACGGCCAATGTGTATTAGTACGGACGACCAGCTAAACTGAAAGCAATGTGGAGCGCTGGGCTCGAACAGGGAGGCATTCCTGTTCGAGCCGAGTCTCCAGTATTTGTGGCGAGCGCCTTGCCCACTGCGCCACGTAGCCGCACCTTTCGCCGCCCACTTCTATAACACTATGGGGCCAGTTGCATGGATGTGGACTATCCCTAACACTATGGGGCCAGTTGCATGGATGTGGACTAGCCCTAACACTATGGGGTCAGTTGCATGGATGTGGACTAGCCCTAAGACTATGGGGCCAGTTGCATGGATGTGGACTAGCCATAACACTATGGGACCAGTTGCATGGATGTGGACTAGCCCTAACACTGTGGGACCAGTTGCATGGATGTGGACTAGCCCTAACACTATGGGACCAGTTGCATGGATGTGGACTAGCCCTAACACTATGGGACCAGTTGCATGGATGTGGACTAGCCCTAACACTATGGGACCAGTTGCATGGATGTGGACTAGCCCTAACACTATGGGACCAGTTGCATGGATGTGGACTAGCCCTAACACTGTGGGACCCGTGGCATGGATGTGGACTAACCCTAGTCCAAGATTAAAAAGTTGCTTTCATTGGGGATCTACATTGGGAGGGGGGGGGGGGTGTTCCAGATTTGATGGGTGACCATATTAGAGGAGATGAGCACGTTCAACCAAGCACACTCATCTCATACTCCTCCTCGCTACTTAGCTTAGGTGACCAGAATGACTCAGACCGGCCGTGGTTAGTAACGGCGACAGCCCGATATCCGAGAAGTGACAAGTGGGGAGCTGATTACAGACCAGACTACTTACAATAATAATTGAGAGAGAAGAAAACACAAACTGTCACATGTCACAAGCCATCTGATCTGACACATTTCCCACCTAGTTTCCTGGAAGCCCTGAGATCGCGCACGGCTACTGCGTGGCCTCATTCATTCAACTCTGACAGCTTATCAGAAACTGGCCCCTGTAAATGTCAAAATCCCCCCCCACTCCCCCACCCCACCCAACCCCCTCTAATGTACAGTTTCTTCCCCTTCGGATTTCTATTTTTTTTTTATGATGTTCTCTCTTTCTTACACAGTGGCGTATATTTGTATGTCTTCTATGTCATAAATGTCTTGATGACTTGAAAATGGAGGGCCCTTATGTAAACAAGACGAAAGTCTTTTTCTGGTCTTCATCCTCTTAGCAGTTGTTTGTATTGAGCTGTACTGTATTGTACCATTCTGCAATCTGTTAATAAAGTTTTCAATCATTTACTCCAAGCTACCACTCTCTCCCTCTAAATTCACGCTCAACTCAGTGGTAATAGCTACACTGAACATTTTGACCCAATTTCGTACCCACTTTAAATATATAGAAAGTTCCATCAATGGCCCCATAGATAACAACCACTTATTTCCCCCCTCAACTCTCGACTCTGCCTTCTCACTCTGGAAGGACAGAGGCCTTGTGAAATTCTCAGACCTCTTCAACGATAATAAGTTCGATAACTTTGGAACAATATGCAACAAATATGATTTTCCCCCGAAACAATCTATTCCGTTATTTCCAGATCAGACATTATATACAAACCAACTACCCTTCCTACCCCGATCTACCCCCTCACTCTGGGAATATCTCTTCACAATCAGGCCGGGGCGGAAAGGCTTCATCTCTGATATTTACAGCTTTATCTCCGAACTTGACACAATTTCTCTAGTAAAAACAAAAAACAAATGGGAGACTGAGCTTGAGGAGGACTTCCCTGACGAATGGTGAACCAGAGCCATAGACCGTATTAAAACCTTCAAAGTCTTCCATAGACTCCACTACTGCAAATCCAAACTGGCAGCAATATACCCTGATGTGGAGGACAAATGTGACCGATGTACTCTTTCCCCAGCTAATCTCACGCATATGTTCTGGACATGTCCTAAACTGTATACTTTTTGGACTACTATTTTTGAAATATTATCTGAAGTCCTCTCAATCGATCTTGAGCCCTCGCCCCAGACAGCTATTTTTGGAGTCCCACCAAATACTGGACGATTAAACACTCCTAACTCCATCATAATAGCGTTTACCACACTGCTAGCAAGACGTAGAATTGGTATCACTTGTCAAATCCCACATGTATACTATGGCTTAGTGTTGTCAAAAATATCGAAGTATCGATACATATCGATACTGAATATTTAAAACGGCTTCAATACTCATTTCCCGAAGTACCGATACTTTCTGCAGTATCGGTACCAGCTGGCTTGCTCCCGCAAGTTGTTGACAGACAGACGCGCTGCCAGAGCCTTGCCCTTCCGCCTCCTCGCTCAGAGCAACAGACACAAGCTGCTGCAGCCTCCTCGTTGGAAACGGGGTAGTTGTGTCGAGTTCATGCGTGTACTGGTGTAGTGGGCTCGGCTTGACGTTACTCCGTTTCCATGAAGTAATAGGTGGCCAGCTAGCTAGCATTAAGCTAACGGAGGAACGACAGCTAACGTTAGCTAATAATAGCGTTGTTTACAAACTGAAGACAGGGCTGCCTGCCCGGCTGTGAGGGGGAGGAGGAAGAGAGAGAGAGAGAGAGAGAGAGAGAGAGAGAGAGAGAGATTTCTCCGGAGCTATGCTCGGAGCATTTATTAACGTTACATAGCATAGCATAGCTCCGGAGAAATCTCTCTCTCTCTCTCTCTCTCTCTTCCTCCTCCCCCTCACAGCCGGGCAGGCAGCCCTGTCTTCAGTTTGTAAACAACGCTATTATTAGCTAACGTTAGCTGTCGTTCCTCCGTTAGCTTAATGCTAGCTAGCTGGCCACCTATTACTTCATGGAAACGGAGTAACGTCAAGCCGAGCCCACTACACCAGTACACGCATGAACTCGACACAACAACCCCGTTGCCAACGTTCGGTCGAGCGGAGCCGGAGCCCATCCTACACCAGTACACGCGTAACGTTAATAAATGCTCCGAGCATAGCTCCGGAGAAATCTCTCTCTCTCGCTCTCTCTCTCTCGCTCTCTCTCTCTCTCGCTCTCTCTCTCTCTCGTCATAACTAGGAAGGTGCGCTCAGTAGACCTAAAATCTCCAGCAGCCACTCTCTCTTTCTCTCTCTCTCTCTGATCTAAAGATAAACAAAGGGTTTTAAAGGTGTATTTATCTTCTCGTATAGTACCAGAGAGAAGCTGAGGAGAATCAACCAGCAACAAAAGCAAAATTTGTTAAAAAAAATAAAATAAAATTATAATAAAAAAAAGATTATTATACTTTTTTTTTTTTTTGGTATTGAAAGTATCGAAAGTATCGATACTTTTCAAGGTATCGTATCGTATGATAGCCAATGTACAGTAGCATCTATTAATATATTGTAGAGAGCAGCAGCACAGCATAGGCTGTCCATAAAGACAGTCAATTTGGAAGTTATTTTGAGGTGAGTCATCTTGAGGTGAGTCATTTCCCCCCACTGCACCGGAACTTTCCCCCACCTGCCAAATCCTACTTTTAACCCCTGGCTGTGGAGGGAGTCCATTATTGCTCACACCTCACACCTATAAAATGTATCCACCTCAACAGAAATAGCTGTATTGATTCCACTGTATGTGGCACAATGAAAGAAACTGACAGGATAAGGTGTGGCACCAAAAAACTACTACTACTGTTTACTGTTTACTTTACTTACTCATAGTATATATTCAGTTTCTAAGTGTTTTATTGCCCATAGTTACTGTATTGTAACGCATACTATAACGTAAGGTTATGTATATAACCAAGTTCTATGAATTCTGGTGACGCTCAGCGTCAGTCTGCACTGACTTCACTTCGTGCACGTGCACTGAATAAAAAATTCCACAATGTACCTTTACATACCAACATTCGTCTGGCCACACCCCTATCCGCTTACCTTCATAAGCAGGTGTGTGGTCACCTACTCGCCTCCTTCCCAAACTTTCACCACAAGGCGAGATCAAGGGCCGCAGCGGCGTCCTGATGCTGAGCGTCACCAGAATTCATAGAACTTGGTTATATACATAACCTTACGTTCTATTTCATTCTGGCCTCCGCTCAGCGTCAGTCTGCACAAGAGGAGCTGAGTGGAAGCCAGAAGCTCGACAAATGTACCCCGCTGAGGCCCCCCACAACCATCAGACCGGGGAGGACCGAGCCCCCCGACCCTCCCTAATGGAGGGATACCCTCCCTATTGGAGGACGGGAGGGAGACGGATCCGACCGTGC
Source organism: Notolepis coatsorum (assembly GCF_963971535.1). Lineage (NCBI taxonomy): Eukaryota > Metazoa > Chordata > Actinopteri > Aulopiformes > Paralepididae > Notolepis > Notolepis coatsorum. Next base: position 132,825,837 of record NC_140169.1, on the reverse strand, counting down.
GAAGAGGAACTCGAGCAACTCAAACGCACAGGGTGAGCAGACCGTGGCTTGACCCCACGACTACGCACACGCACAACCCGCATGCCACCAGGGAACGAACGGAAGGAACAACCCTCGTTACTGCCCCCAAAATCACGGGGGCAAGAGCAAACTCAACCCTGTGGCAAGGCCGTAACAGCGGAGCGCGAAGGAAGACCCAGACCCACTGAAGGGACTGGATCCCCTGGAAAAAGGGGGCCCAGAGTGGTCAATGACGCCAGGCATCAAGACCCCACCAGGCGGTCACTTAGTGACACCGCCCCCCACATCGCCAGCGTATTCGGACAGGGCCCCTCCAAGAGCGGGCCCTTTCCCCCCATTAGTACGCCGCCTGGCACACTGACCCTGCAACACAGGCAGTCAGCATGGCCGTAAAGCACTCAAAAGGTTAACCAACGGAAGCAGGCAGCGCACCGGGGAAACCAGGCAGCAGGCTGTAGACCCGAGCCTGGAGCACTGCGGACGAGACAGGCGCCAAAGGGGTCAACTAAAAACAGCCCCCCGGCGGAAGGGGCGTATGCTGGCATTGTTGCGCACCATGACAAAGCCTCCATAAAAAAAAAAACACCCAGAGGGGTCGAGGCAGCGAAGGCTGACACGATTGGCAGACGTCATAAACGTGCAGGGGCACACTCAACCGGGTAATCCGGGAGTTGACTCTGCTCCAACACACCAGGGAATCAACCACCCTCTTGGTACCACATACGGTGGTTGTTCCTATAACCCCTCAAGAAAAAAGGGTTATCCCAGGCCTACGGTTTCAACGAAACATTACTTCGGACCGGGCCCGGCGGCTCGGGAAGCACACAGGGTTACCAGAGGAGGTCCAGAAGACCACCCCAACAGCCCCCTCTTCGCCATGCGTGAGAGAGGAGTGAAAGAAAGGAGAACCAGCCCCTTAGGATAGTGCCAGGTACAACGTGTACCCAACAAAGGGTCTCCATAACGCCTAACCCTGTGACACCTGGGCCGACCCGGCATTTTTCCCCCCGAAAAAAGCACAAGTCCCTCAGGGTACCAGAACAGCAGATCTGCATCCCCGGCGGACAACGGGTTAACTGACCTGGACCAGCGCGACCAGAACCAGTCCCGTGCCCTAACCACGCCGACATGCCCACTCCAGAAGAGGGGGTAGGTATGCGTGTCGATCTAAAACATGAAAAGAGGGCGCCACCCAGACAGTCCCATTTGTACCGCGCTCAGTGGCCCACCCCAAGGGCGTGAGACCCCTCTACCTATGTTCTGATCTATTCCGTTAACATCCCCCAGATATGACCGAGAATTCGTCGAGACAACCTAGTAAACTGGCGCTCGGAAGAGACAAAACTCCATCCCAGTTGCCCTATAAAAACGCTGTTTTAATAACGAGCAACCAAGGCGTACTTAGCCCCCTGCGTGATTCTTAACAGAAACACCCCGAGCCAGCACTATATACGCGTCGAGACCCAAACACATCAATGGATAGTCTAGCAAGACACCAGACATTGTTCCTCCAAGTCGCCTGGGAGAACGACACGGAGCCGTCGTGCTTGATGTTCTTTCCTCTTTTTATTTAAAAAAGAAAGAAACACAGACTGACATGAATCCCACGTGACGCAGCTGAGGGTAAAAATTGTTTACATTTTTACATCCCGCCCCCCTCGCCACAGGGAGGAGACGGAAATCCCCAGAGAGACTTCCCACGCGAGCTGTATAGATTGAAAAGAATATATTGCAACATTGAGCTATGTAACACTTGGGCTAGAGCTCTCCGAGGAGGAGGCACTGAACCAATACACACTCAATAATCGAATTGAATCGAATACACACACAATAGAGCAGAACTCCTTTTTTGAAGTTCTACTCACCTTGACAATCTGAGGAGGAGGCTCTGAACTCTGAGGAGGCCCCCTCACTGGGAAGGAGAGTCCGAACTCACAGAAGACACTTCTCCCTGAGGAGGAGCTTCGTGAGGAGGAGCTCTGACAACTCCCTGAAACAGATCCATAACATGGACCTGAACAACCCACGGAAATCTTACCAATAGAGACGCGCTCAGTGACGTACTCTATGGCGGGGGAATTTCCGCGGTGCACACGCCCAATCTTCCAGGGCGTGGGACCAGGAAACTCCCTCCCCCCGTAACGGAACGAACAGCAACGTGACAGGAACCTTGAAGGACAGGTGGTTTTAACCCCTGACCAATCAGAAAAGGGGAGGAAAGGATTACCAGTTCACCCCTTTACGACCCCTCACCCATGATACGATGTAATGACAAATAGAGCATGACACAGTCATAGCATGCTACATGAAGCATCTAACAGCCTCTCATAACTCATGCGCTAACCTGCTACCTGAGTTTTACTAAGGAAAAACACAGAACAGAGAGGGCCCCTTTAAGAGCCCCGGTCCAGACTTACACATGTGCTTCTGTGGGCCAAACCTAACCCAGTTGTAGATCACAAGACACACACAACCCTTCATCACAAAAAAAAATGGCAAAAGTACACTCTTACTACAGAGGAACGCCGTTTTTCATAACGAGAGAAGACAGAAGTCCTCGATTATGTAATGGCCACAGACCTTGCTAAGCACACATGATAAGTGACCAAACAACCTTTTCTTTAGGAAAAAATTGTTTCTCAAGCGGAAAGCACAACCCCAGCAATTAAGCTGAGGGTTACATCGTATCCCCACAAACACAGTGACACAATATATTGTAACCAAACATGTCTGAGAGGAGGGGGGGGAAGCCCCAGGGAAACCAGGGGGTCACCCCTCCTATCTTACCCTTGATACGACCAAGGCGAACAGGCACCTCTGTTAATGTGTGAACATGCTGTTCATTGTCATCACAGGCTGAGAAAAAAGATTCATTCCTCAATCACATGTCACTAAGCATAGCTTTACAGGTTTAATTAACCCTCTTAGTTGTGAGTTCACCCACGGTACAACGTTACATGAACACACATGTTCTCATCACAACCAAACCAGTTCATTTTACACACGTAAAAAACAACGCCGATTTACTACAGAGAGAAAGCTATACCAGTGACAAGACAATTCACACACAACACGCGTCGTATCCTCAATGTATTGCAGCAACACATGTTTTGGAAACACCGTTATTACAAAACATTTAGAAGGGAAGAAAAGAAGAAGTGTTTAAAGTCCGGAGGACTCCTACCTTCACCATGAACGCAGGCCGAGAGAACAGAAACACTGGTTAACGGGACACCGAGTTGAACCCAGCATCTCCTGCGTTGGTGACGAGGGTATGTCCGCTACGCCACCCAGCCGCCGTTCTCCATGTTGACGAAGTCCTCGCTGGCACTGGCACCCAGGTGTAGGGTCGACTAACATCCTCTGTCAAAGATGACGTCGTAGTCAGAGTGTTTTAAGGCATGTTATAGTCACAGTAACGTTTCAATAGTGTAGCATTAAGCTAACAGCCGTCCGACTGATAGCAACAAGCTAACGTTTACTAGCCTGGTGAACACAACGAGCTAGCGCCGCAGCTAACAGCTGACTGGCTAATAACAGTAGGCCACAAACTAGCACGCCAGCTAAGCAGCTATCACCTGAACTGTACACAACGACATAACAAGCCACACTTCAGACAGACCGCTGTCCAAGTCCCTCCCCATCCTAAGAGGGAAGAGAAAAAGAAATGTCAAACACAGTTTTCAACTGTGATTTACCAGACATACAGCGGAGCCAGCACAATTGCCATCCGGGCTGCAGCCGACTTGCGGATGGAACTCCCGATAAAGAAGATCCTATGCCCATATTTCCTCGTTAGGGTGTACTTCCACAGTTATGTGAAAGATGGGGCCTGCGCGGGACAGAGAAGCATCCGCTTGTCCAGAGAATCCTGGGTTCACCAGGTCCCGGTCGCGGCCCACTAGGTTGACCATCATGGGCGTCAGACCAAGATCCTCCGTCCGCCGCTTAAGAAGCCGAGCAGAGGACCCCAGTCCGGGGTCGGCGTTCGTAAAATTGTCAGCTAACCCCCATAGCATAAACAGACAACCAGTGCTCGCAAGCAAAACAGTACTTACCCCACCCGGAAGCAACCGATTTCTCACAACAGCCGGTGCTTCCCACAGTCCAGCTGTATGACCGGAGGGCCAATACCCATCCAGCCGCAGCAAGGAGGACTGCAGTTGGGGAGTATGTCAGCGGCGCGAGCCCCTAATACGAAAAAGCCGGTGGAGGTCAGAATGATCATCATCTTCCAGACACTCCAGTGACGAAGACAATATCGCCGTATTTTCTCGAAAATAGTGAGAGAGAAAATAAAGATATGATGTCAACGTATCTTCCCGTTCTTTTGTTTTCCAACTTTCTTCAACTAAACAACCTCGTCAAGTGTGGGTATCTACCGAAGGCACTTCCTTGTGGTGAAAGTGAAGAAGGAGGCGAGTAGGTGACCACACACCTGCTTATGAAGGTAAGCGGATAGGGGTGTGGCCAGACGAATGTTGGTATGTAAAGGTGATTGTGGAATTTTTTATTCAGTGCACGTGTACGAAGTGAAGTCAGTGCAGACTGACGCTGAGCGGAGGCCAGAATGAAATAGAACTGCTAGGGTATACAGACCCTCATCTGCACTTTTTACTTGCTCATATTCTTATATTCAGAATTCATTATATTGTTTACACTGCTTATTTTGATCTTTACTATAATTGTATTGCCTATATTTATGTATTCTACTATGACCATGCCCATACCTCCCCTCCCCCCTCCTCCATGCTGCTATGATGCCCGGAATTCCCCAAGGGGATAAATAAAGGAATATCTTATCTTATCTTACAGCGGATGACTGTGAATGCTTTAGTCCCTTGACGTTGACTAAATGTCATCCATTTGTGTCTGGGATTGTTTTGCAAGGCCTGGCAGTTCCATTGAGATGCTGAATAAAGCACACAGTTCATCTGCATGTAAGCGTCCAGGGGTTTTATTTATACAGTTTCATTCTTCTTTCATACTTCACTGTACCGCCTGAGTAGTCGACCGACAAAGTGGCACGCAGTTAGAAACATACAAAACATTGTTTCCTTCCTGATTGCATAAATAAACCATGCTGCCTTCCTGAGAAAACCACAAGGGAAATAACCGTAGTGTCCACTGTACAATTTAATTTAGTCTCAAACTGTTCCTTTTGTTGTCCTTTTTGACTAAAACTAGAAGTTTGCAACTCAAAGAAGTTATTATTCTAATGTATATATTCACAAAATAAATATATAAACAAACAAGTTACAGTTTCATTGTTCTTGTTCAATGTTCATGGCCTGACATTTAGTTTACAACCATATTCTACAACCATACATTTTCTTAATATATGACATAAGATATTATATTAGATAGATATCATATGATTCTAATAATTCTACTGTATAGTAGCCTACCCAATGTTGGACAGTAGTTTCACTACATGTAATTCAACCAATAGTTTAACTACAACTAAATTAAAATGGGAATAGTGATTTTAGTAGTTAACTAGACAACTCCTGCTGAAAATGTGATGTGTGGTTGTCTGATTATGATTAGTATGATTATCCATAGTGGTGTAGTGGTCAACACTGTCGCCTCACAGCTAGAAGGTCCAGGATTCGATTCCAGCTTGGGGACCAGGTTTCTGTGTTCCTGAACAATAAACTGGACTGGTCGGACAACACAGAGGCCCTCTACAGGAAGGGACAGAGCAGGCTGTTCTTCCTGAGGAGACTCAGGTCCTTCAACGTTTGCAATAGACTGCTGCAGTCATTCTACCAGCCTGTAGTGGCCAGCGTCCTCTTCTATGCTGTGGCATGCTGGGGGGGCTATATCAACTCGTGGGACACCAATAAACTGAACAAGCTGGTGAGGAAGGCTAGCTCCGTGGTGGGAGTCGAGCTGGTCAGACTAGAGGTGGTGGCAGAGAGGGGGATGAGAAGGAAGCTGGCTGCTATCCTGGAGAATCCCTCCCATCCCCTCCTACAATGAGCTAGTCAAGATGAGAAGCACGTTCAGTCACAGACTTATACCCCCCCCGACACTCAACTAACCGCCTCGGCCAGTCCTTCATACCAGCGGCCATCAGGCTCCACAACAGTGGGCAGGGACTTCTGCCAGACATCCAACTACTCGAACCTAGCAGCTGACTCCCACTAAAAGGACAATATTTTCATTTCAACCTTTATTTAAAATCGTAAGCTTCTGAGGTTTCCCTCATTTACAGAAACGACGATTGTACAAAATGTACATAATACAAGCAATATTCACAGAAAATGAAACATGAGTAAAAATAAAAAACGTTTAAAAATAAATAAATACCAGTGTTTGTTGCGCCTTTCTGTAAGAGAAGGCCAACCCACCCTCATACAGGACACAATGGTGAGTATTATATCTGTCACCAGGCAGTAATAAACTAAATAATAGTAATAAAATAAAGAGCTGAGTAATATGCAGAATCCAGAGGTTTAAGAGTTGATGCCAAAAAGCATGCCTATAAATTACATCACCATAATCCAAAAAAAAAAATATTTCTGTACAGGAAACCAATTTTCTGTCGCAGTTTAGAGGCAAGATTGTCCACATGGAACTTAAATGTAAATTTCTCGTCAAGCCACAATTTCACGTTAAGCCACAATTTCTTGTCAAACCACAATTTCTCGTCAAGCCACAATTTCTCGTCAAGCCACAATTTCTCGTCAAGCCAATATCTACTTACCTTATGCATACCGCACCTTATGTGTATACTGTATACTTCATCATAGCATATATTTGGCATTTAGCATTTTAGCATTCAGCATTTTTAGATTATATATTAGATTAGATTTAGATTATTGGATTATTAGATGATATATTGTAACTATATTTATTGTAGGGCAAATATAACTGAGAGGGCATACATACCCTCATCTTGCACCTTGTTGCCCATATGCGCATGTTCAGAGTTAATTATATTGTTATATTGTTTACACTGCCTTTTTATTCTATTTTTATTCTTACTTCTCCACTGTACTATAATTATATGACCTGTACCATGTCTTCTACTACCTGTACCTCCCCTCCCCCTCCCCCATGCTGCTATGATGCCTGAATTTCCCCAAGGGGATCAATAAAGGAATATCTTATCTTATCTTACCCAAGTGGGGTATCCCCGGGGCCTTTCTGTGTGGAGTTTGCATGTTCTCCCCGTGCTCGCAAGGGTTTCCCCTCCTGATAAGATAAACCCAATGGAAAAACATGCACAACAGATTGCTAAGGCTGTCGCGTCCCTGACGAAGACGGACAGGAGCACTTGGATTGGTCCCCGGGCCGCAGCCCTTATCTGCTCCTGGCTGCCCTTGGGGGGGAAGGACGACGGGATGTGTTACGAATGGCGTGTTTCGATAGCATGGTGGAGAGTGGAACCCAGTTTGCAGCAGACAACGGAGAGCTACTTAACAGGAAGCAGGAGGCGGCGTAGTGACGATAATAAGGCTTTACTCAAAACAGAAAACAAGGAACACGACTGACAACAACGGTAACATTAAACAATGAACCAGCAAGTGTATGCTGGCCCAGAACACTTAAATACAGACACCAATCAGAGACAGAGGGTAATTACTAACAGGACACAGGTGTGACAGACAGAACTAACAGAATACAGAGAACACAGGGGAAAACAATAACAATGGTACAAACTGAGACATACGAGACTAAAACACATTTACAAAACACAGACAGTAGGGACACAAGACTAACAAAGTGGAACTAATAAAGACAACATAGACAACAAATAAATCAAACATAAATGACAGCAAATAATGTTAATCAGGTGAGTGAGCTGATGCCAGATCTGCCACATCTGGATCAGCCCACCAGTTGGCAATGTTGTAGTATGAAGGGGTGTATGGAAGGGGAGTTGAGAAGGTCCGACACCTGGACCAACCGAACCGGGAGGAGGGTTGCCGTCTGGTCCCGCAGGACCGGGGGAACCCTTACAGGGATGGGTCAAGTGCAGAGACTCAATTTCATCGGCGACCCAAAAATTGCATGTGTGTGTTCCTGTGTGTGCCGCCCATCGCATGTGTGTGTCACTGCATGCTAAATAAAGACTTAAAAAAGTCCAATTTATAGATATCCCATTGGTTTTCTATGACCACACCTGGGTGAGACCTACTGTATGTACTTTGTATAAATAAGAAACACCTGAACCTGCGTTTATTCAAAACCTACCTGACGAAGAGCCCACGAGGGCTGATTGATTGATTGATTGAAAACTTTATTAACAGATTGCAGAATGGGTACAATACAATACGGCTCAATACACACAATTGTTAAGGGGATGCAGACCAGAGAAAGACTTTAAGCTGATGATATATATATATATATATATATATATATATATATATATATATATATATATATATATATATATACAGTATACAGTGTATTGAGTGAATACTTTTTTTGTGTGGCATTTTAGGGGGCCCCCTGGTCGGCCTGGTGGCTTCGGGGGCCCTATGCAACCGCATATGGCAAGAAACAGGCCTGAGTAGCTCTTCCTCTCTTGAATAACCTCGTTCCCAGCTTTATCTCGAGAGATAAAGCCTGGTAAAGCACTACGGCCGAAAGTGGGAATCAGGTAGGAAGTCCCGCCCCTGAAATCACGACACGGTGCTCATGAAAATGTATTCCCCCCAGAAACAACCTCGTTATCGCCTCCCTCGACAGGCTGACAGACCTGCTTGTTGTTTGTTTCGCTGGGGACTATAAACAGATCAGGGGGTGCCCGGAAACCGGAAAGCCTGTAGCCGGTATTTCTCTATTTCCGATTCACATTTTAGGAGGCATAGCTTTACCAGCCTATCTCTTGAATGAAACCCTTTGACCTCTTCCTATTGGGTAAGATATTATGATCTGACAACTGACAGGCAAGACCATTGTTATGGTAAAGTTGGTAAATGGTTTAAAGGTGCCAGTTCAAGATAAACCAGTTTTAAATAGCCAATCCAGTTTTACAAGTTTACATGTTTGCACTATAAATATCTATAGATATGGTTATTTGGTGTCGGTTCATGTCTGATTGCTAAATTATTTATACAATGCTTGTAAGGGAATGATTTATAAAATAACTGCAGTGGAGAGGCTGGGTAGTGTAGAGGTCTAAGCACTCACCTACCACCGCAGAGACCCGGGTTAAATTCCCGGCAGTGGTACCTCCAGCTTGGTCAGACGCCCCTATGAAGACAAAGTATGAGTCCTGGTTGTTGCAGTAGTGACCTGTTCAGCAGGGGAAGGGATCTGGGATGATAGCATGAACCTCCACACACATTATGCTCTCCCAGTGAAACTCCTTGCTGTCAGATGCCAACATATTTGTATTCTGTCACTTTCGATATCAGACTCATTCAGCCTAGACCTCATATCAAGACATATTGAATCTGGACAGAGATAAATCACAACAGATCACAGATCATCCTAGACCTCATATCAAGACATATATGAGGAGCATCTCTAGTATTAGTATATAGATTTATAGGTGTACTATATAGAGTAGTTATAGGTGTAGAGCATGTAATATGAATATAGTACTTATAGATCTACTATATATAGAGTACTTATAGGTGTAGAATATGCAATAGGAATATATCTATCTATCTATATTTTTACATTTCATTTAGTCATTTAGCTGACGCTTTATCCAAAGCGACTTACAAGTTCTGTACGACAAGTCATCAGGAAGGGCACAACTCTATCAGCTGAGTAACAATGTTCATCAAAGTGTTGAGTGCTACAGTGTAGGTTAGTATATTAGGACAAGTATATATCCCTATTATATGCTATATATATGATATAAGAGTATCTCTTCTCCTGCAGTCGGGCCTACTACAGTGGAGAATAGTTGAGGAAACAGTGTTTTCAACCCTCCTGCAGTCGGGCCTACTACAGTGGACAATAGTTGAGGAAAGTGTCTTCAATTCTTCTGCAGTCAGGCCTACCACAGTCTACCACAGTCTACTACAGTGGACAATAGTTGAGGAAACAGTGTCTGCGGTTCACTGGAGGTCTGCTCTCAGCCGGGGGTGACGTCGTCTGGCAGGGTTTCCCGGGGGACCTAGCTCTTGAATCATGGCCTGGTGGTGGTGCAAGAGGAAAGGTCACGGGGTCGGGAGGTTTCTTCCTCTTGGGGTCACGAATGTGCACAACAAACTTAGGGACTGTACAACTGACGGATCAGGAGATACGCCTGTTCGATTGCAATCTGCCCATGGCTTTACGACATATCAGACAGACAAACGGGGGTGGAAACATAACATACAGGTAGATAGGGATGGGTACCTTTCACATTTGAACCGATATCGGTACCGGTACCTGTGAATCGATACCGGTACCCAACGGTACCTTTTTTCGGTACTTTAGTCTCAAGAAATGTAATTTACCCACCTCAGTCGTAAAAAAAAAAATCCAAACTTCAAATAACTACAATTTCGACAGTTTTCGGCTTGTCATTGCTCCGACTGCTTTGTTGTTGAATCAAGTCAAATCCTAGGTAAGCATATATTGTGCGTGTGAACGTTGACATGAAAAAAAAAAGTAAAAAAAAAAAAATAATAATAATAATAATAATAATAATAATAAAAAATAATTTTTTCTTTTATTTTTTTTTATTTTCGGTTTCTCACTTGATTCGATACTCGGTAGTACCGACGTGTTTCGGTTCGGTACCTCAAAAGTACCGAATTCGGTACCCATCCCTACTAGATGCAGTATGGAGTCTGGAGACGGTGACAATGAACCAGTTGTTTTCCATACAATTTCAAATCAAACTATGATGGAGTGTATTTCACTTCAAACAAACAGTGACAATATTTTCAAAACTTTTATTTAAACTGGAACTTTAATTGAGGGTTCCCTCATTTACAGTCACGTTGAGTGTACATATGGGAATAAACAAACAAAAAAGGCATATGAAATCACACCGCATATCAAAATGTAACAATAAGATAAGTAAGGATAACAATCAATTAAAACATGTACATATTGTTTGACAAAGGTTGGAGATCAAGGTTTTAAACTCTGCAACAGAGGGGAGAATCTCAAGCGTTAAGGACTGTTGGAGTTCATTCCATGAGCTAGAGGGGCATCATAGCAAAATGCAGATTTACCCAGTTCAGAGCAAACTCAGGGGACCAGCCAGTCACTAGAACGCGTTCCTGTGAGGATTGGCTCGTTCCCCGCCACACGCTTCTTCAAGGTACTGTGTTGATTGGTGCATTCCCCGCCACACGCTTCAGGAGCGATTACCAATTCCATCACGCACCTGTCGTAGTTTGTGATTAGCGCTCCAGAGGCTTCATATACTCAGACCTTCTTTCAATCGTTATCGGGTCGTTTTATTTTACTACTGCTACTGCCTGTCTTCCCCCCGTCGTCTACTTTCCCTCCAGGACATCTTTGGATCGCCGCTGGTGAATATCTTGATCATCCGTTTGGAGCTGCGCCTCGTTGCCCGCTTTACGCGTTTGCGCTTTGGTGAGTTTTGGAACTGCACTGCCTCTGTGTACTGTTGGACTGTTGTTGATCTCTCTCTCTCTCTCCGTTTCCACTCCGAGTTGGATCTGGGAGTATCTGCAGAGCCGCAGCGGCGCCTACGCCGATTCCCCACCTCTAACACCGAGAGGATCTGCAGAGCCGCAGACAACTCTGCCGAAGGCATTCTCCTTTTTTGTTGATTCAGAATTGTTATTTGGCTCTTTTTGATTCTGTAATAAATACGCCCTAGTGTTTGGCTAACTCTGAACTACCTGTCTGTGCCGTGCTGTTGAGGTCGGTTTCAAACCCTAACATTACGACCCGACCATGACGACCTCAGCTGACACAGACAGAGTCAGAACAGCGTTGGCGGTCCAGATTGAATTGACCAACGACCACAGCCTACAGTTAGGTGCGGCTGCGGCTGCTGTACAGGAGCTCTGAGCCCAGGTCCTGCCTATTCAGGAGTCCCTTTGGCTCTCTGGCTACCCTGCAGACAGCCCAGGGTAATCAGCAGGCTGATATTCTTCACCAATTACAAACTCTGAGTGAAGCATTTAACGCCCTGCTTGTAACCCCACCTGCTTCAGGAGTCTCGGCCAGAGCACCACCCGCAGCCGTGGCGGGCCCCGCTTCTCCCGATCCCGCACCTCGGGAGCCCCGTCTCTCCGAACCACGGTTGTTCAATGGTAACTTCGAGGATTGTGCCACATTCATCATGCAATGTGAGTTGGTTTTTCTTCATCAACCCAGCCGATTCACTTCAGAGGGAGCCCGAGTGGCTTACATGACTAACCTGCTCTCAGGCCGGACAGCACAGTGGGTTACTGCCTCCTGGGCAATGAGGGCTGATTTTTGTTTTTCCTACCCAGACATCGTGGCAGAGCTCCGCAGGGTTTTCCACCACCCAGCCCGTGGCCAGGACCCAGGAGCTCGGTTGGGCACCTTCCGGCAGGGCAGTGGCGGGGTCACCGACTACGTGCTGGAGTTCAGACTGGCCGCAATGGAGAGCGGTTGGAATGATCAAGCGCTTCGTCTCACCTTCATGAGGGGGCTCAACGACGCTGTAAGGGACCAGCTCGTGACCCGTGAGGAGCCTGAGTCCCTCGAGGACCTATTCAACCTCGCCATTCGCATCGACGGACGCCTCCGGGAGAGAAGGCGTGAAAGAGCCCGACTGGGACCCCCAGAAGTTCCCCAGACCCCCCGCACTCGTGACGGTACTGCGGTCCGTCCTGCTCCCACCACAACTGGTGGTTCCTTCCCCTCCCGTTCGGTGCCCGAGGAGGAACCCATGCAGCTGGGACGCTCACACCTTAGCCCGGCTGAACGGGAGGCCAGGTTCAGGTCCGGCCTTTGCCTCTACTGCGGCCGGGATGGGCACCGTATCTCCAACTGCCCCACCCGGCCAAAAGACCAGGCTCGCCGGGACCCCGGGAGATCCTGGTGAGCCGTTTTTCTTGTTCCCAGAACCGTGCACCACCTAGCCGTCTGATGAGCGTCACCCTGGCCTGGGCGGACCAACGGGCAACGGTGGAGGCACTCATTGACTCGGGTGCTGACGAGAGTTTCCTGGATTTCGAGTTTGCTACCCAGGCCAACATTCCGCTAGAGGACCTCGTGAGACCCTTGGAGGTGTTCGCGTTGGACCAGCACCGCCTGGCTGACATCACTCAACGCACCTGTCCAGTCCTTCTCACCATTGATGGTAACCACGTTGAGAGACTCCAGTTTTTTATCACCAGATCCCCTCTTGTCCCAGTAGTCCTGGGCAGGCCCTGGCTCGCACTGCATGAGCCCCACATCGCCTGGTCCTCCGGTACCATCAGGGGGTGGAGCTCCGCCTGTCATGCCCAGTGTCTTCAGGCGGCGTCCTGTCCCTCGCCCCGGAGCCCCCTTTGTGAGCCGCCCCCGGACCTCTCGACTATACCCCCCCGAGTACCACGACCTCGAGGAGGTTTTCAGTAAGTCCCGGGCTCAGGCCCTTCCGCCTCACCGGCCTTACGACTGTGCCATCGACCTCCGCTCAGGGGCTCCCCTTCCCGGCAGCCGCCTCTACAGTCTGACCGTCCCTGAGAAGGCAGCGATGGATAGATATATCTCTGAGTCCTTGGAAGCAGGCCTCATTCGGCCTTCCTCCTCCCCGGTGGCGGCCGGTTTATTTTTTGTTGGGAAGAAGGACGGAGACCTTCGACCCTGCATCGACTATCGCCAGCTCAACGAGATCACCATTAAGAACAAGTACCCTCTTCCTCTCATGAACTCCACCTTCGAGCCTCTCACCCAGGCTACCGTCTTTACCAAGCTGGACCTCCGGAGTGCCTACCATCTGGTCCGTATCCGAGAGGGCGATGAATGGAAGACCGCCTTCAAGACTCCCAGGGGCCACTACGAGTACCTGGTAATGCCGTTCGGCCTCACCAACGCTCCGGCAGTATTCCAGGCGCTCATGAACGACGTCCTTCGTGACATGCTGGAGGAGTTTGTGGTGGTATACCTAGACGACATCCTCATTTTCTCCAAGACCCTCGAGGAACACATCCAGCATGTCCGCTGTGTGCTGGAGCGCCTCCTCCACAATCGGCTCTTCGTCAATGCAGAGAAGTGCCGATTTCACTCCGACTCCGTCGATTACCTGGGCTTCATTGTGGAGAGCGGCTTGACCCGAGCTGACCCGAGCAAGATCCGGGCCGTGGAGGAGTGGCCGGAACCCACCTCTCGGAAGGAGCTACAGAGCTTCCTCGGGTTCGCCAACTTCTACCGAAGATTCATCCGGAACTACAGCCAGGTGGCGGAACCACTTACCAGGCTAACCTCTCCCGCCCTGCCGTTCGACTGGTCCCCAGCGGCGTGTGCTGCGTTCCGTTCCCTCAAGAAGAGGTTCACCACCGCCCCGGTCTTGCTCCACCCAGACCCCAAGAGACAGTTCATCGTAGAGGTGGACGCCTCGGATACTGGACTAGGGGCTATCTTGTCTCAGCGGTCGGCAACGGACCAGAAGGTACATCCGTGCGCCTTCTACTCACGTCGTTTCCTCCCTGCCGAGAGGAACTATGACATCGGCAATCGGGAGCTGCTGGCGGTTGTGGCTGGCTTGGAGGAGTGGCGTCATTGGCTAGAGGGGGCCGAGGAACCATTCACCATTTGGACGGACCACAAGAACTTGACGTACATCCGTGCTTCCAAGCGCCTCAGCGGCCGGCAGGCAAGATGGGCCAGCTTCCTCAGTCGGTTCGACTTCTCGCTGACTTTTCGCCCTAGTTCCCACAACACGAAGGCCGACTCCCTGTCCCGGTTACACTCCAAGGGGGCTCCAACCACTGAGGACCCGACTCCCATCCTCCCAGAGGCCAGGGTGGTGGGAGTGGTCACATTGGGCATCGAGGGGGTGGTAAGGCGTGCCCTACGCTTCCATCACGCTCCCGGCAATGTACCTGTTCATCGCCTCTTCGTCCCCGACTCAGTCCGGTCCCGGGTCCTCCAGTGGGGCCATACCAGCCGGTTCGCCTGCCACCCAGGCGTTCATCGCACGTTCTCCTTCCTGGCTCGTCGATTCTGGTGGCCCACCATGAGGAACGACGTCAAGGAGTTTGTACTGGCCTGCGCGGTCTGCGCCCGCAGCAAGGCCTCCCACCAGGCACCCTCCGGGCTATTGCAGCCGCTTCCCATTCCGAGCCGCCCTTGGTCCCATGTGGCGTTGGACTTCGTCACGGGTCTTCCTTCTTCCCAGGGGAACACGTGCCTACTGACCGTGGTGGATCGGTTCAGCAAGGGGGTTCACCTCGTGGTCAGTCTTTCCTCTGGTTATCATCCCCAGACTAACGGACAAACGGAGAGGATGAACCAGAGTGTGGAGTCTGCTCTTCGGTGTGTGGCTGCCGAGAAACCCGCTTCTTGGAGCCGGTTCCTTCCCTGGGTCGAGTACTCCATCAACTCCCTGCACAGGAGTCGGAGGTGGCAGTTCCCTCCGTACAGGACCATCTCGACCGGTGCCGTCGGGTCTGGGAGATCACCAGGACTGCGCTGCTCCGGTCATCGGAGCGCGCCAGTCGTGGGGCTAACCGGCGCCGGGTCCCTGCGCCGACGTACCACCCTGGGCAGAGGGTGTGGCTGTCCGCAAAGGACCTTCCGCTTCGGTCCTCGGCCAAGAAGCTTAACCCCCGGTTCGTCGGTCCTTTTGAGGTTCTGAAGGTACTCAGTCTGGCGGCGGTGAGTCTTAAGCTTCCTGCGTCCATGCGCATTCACCCCGTTTTCCATGTGTCCCGGGTTAAGCCTGTCTCTCTCAGTCCCCTGATGCCTCCTGCTCCGGACCCGCCTCCTCCCGAGATGGTGGACGGACACCCCCAGTGGCAAGTCCGCCAGCTGATGGGCGTCCGACGGCGGGGTCGGGGGTTCCAGTACCTGGTGGACTGGGAGGGATACGGCCCAGAGGAACGGAGCTGGGTCTCCCGCCAGCTCATCATGGACCCCGGCCTGATCACCGACTTCCATCGTTCCCATCCGGACGAGCCGGGTCGGGCTGGTCGCCGGGTGGCTCCCGTGGAGGCGGGGGTACTGTGAGGATTGGCTCGTTCCCCGCCACATGCTTCTTCAAGGTACTGTGTTGATTGGTGCATTCCCCGCCACACGCTTCAGGAGCGATTACCAATTCCATCACGCACCTGTCGTAGTTTGTGATTAGCGCTCCAGAGGCTTCATATACTCGGACCTTCTTTCAATCGTTGTCGGGTCGTTTTGATTACTACTGCTACTGCCTGTCTTCCCCCCGTTGTTGTGCCTCGTCTACTTTCCCTCCAGGACATCTTTGGATCGCCGCTGGTGAATATCTTGATCATCCATTTGGAGCTGCGCCTCGTTGCCCGCTTTACGCGTTTGCGCTTTGGTGAGTTTTGGAAACAAACCTTTTTGGATTATCTGTTTTTGTGTGTTTGGATAACACTGAAGAAATACCGTTTTTGTTTTGTACTGGACTCAGCTAAATTGTGTGTTTGGATAACACTGAAGAAGTACCGTTTTGTTTTGTACTGGACTCAGCTAAATTGTGTGTTTGGATAACACTGAAGAAGTACCGTTTTGTTTTGTACTGGACTCAGCTAACTTGTGTGTAGTTTACACCGAAGATCAAGTCACTTGTATTTCATACTGGACTCAGCTAAGGGAGGACTGAACTGCACTGCCTCTGTGTACTGTTGGACTGTTGTTGATCTCTCTCTCTCTCTCCGTTTCCACTCCGAGTTGGATCCGCAGCGGCGCCTACGCCGATTCCCCACCTCTAACACCGGGAGGATCTGCAGAGCCGCAGACAACTCTGCCGAAGGCATTCTCCTTTTTTGTTGATTCAGAATTGTTAGTTGGCTCTTTTTGATTCTGTAATAAATACGCCCTAGTGTTTGGCTAACTCTGAACTACCTGTCTGTGCCGTGCTGTTGAGGTCGGTTTCAAACCCTAACAGTTCCATAGGTACCAACATTCCATTCCAATAATGATGTAGTATAAGGAGGTAGCTAACCAATAAGGGCCTTAAAAATGTACAAATACCAGTCTTTGTTGTGCCTCTTCATCAGCGAGGACCAACCAACCTTCTCATAAAGGACACAGTGATGGTATCTATCATTAGTGATTAATCTGAGGGCAGAGTGATATACAGAGTCCAATGATTTAAGGGTTGAGGCCACAGCATGCCTATAAATTACATAACCATAGTCCAGGACTGATAAGAAAACTGCTTCGACAATAATGAGCTAGCAGTACACATGCATACACATAATATACACAAACACAAATAAACACAGTGGGGCTAAAGGGAATATTTCTGTTGATATTTGTTTAGCGAAAGCCCTGATATGTGTGGAGTCAGAGCTGTATGTGTGTGGAGTGCATTCAGACCAAGCTGCCAATGACCCGTTGACTCAACGTTAACTGCGGGAAACTGTACAACTGTACAAGCAAAACTGTACATTGGAATATCGACAAAACCATAACATACCCTTGTGGGTTGGGTGATTAGCTGGCTGAAACGGTGCAGATCACAAAACCTACTGAAGGCCTTGAAGACGGGTGCTGCTTTACGTAGCATACCAACGTAACAGCTTTACAGTCAAACACACTTACGAGAGCGCTAACGATAAATTAGCACCTCCTACTCATAAGGTTAGCATCCCTGCATCACATCTGTTGTTGTTCCAACCATTTTGTATTCTGTTCCAGTCGATTCCTCCTGCAAGCACTTAGCTAACGTTACAAGAAAAACTGTTTCACCTGTGTAGCAGCTAATGTTGGCTGCAGCTAATAGCTCCATGATGACCAGAATGTGCTCTCTCTAGGCCACGGAGAAGAAGTTAGTTAGTTACTTAGTTAGTATATGCGCATATAGTTATATGGGCTTCTTTACGGTTAGGAGCTCTTTTTGGGGGGAAACACACACCTGTGCCTACTTACTACTTGATGGTGTGACGTGACCCATCACCAATGTGTTACTGCCCCCTTGTGGTGTGGCATATAACCATACCCAAATAATATAAACTGGTATTTCAGAAAATAAACCAAAAGCACCCATATTGGCTATTTAGGGAAATGAGGAAATATCCTGCAGCTGACTGGGGACTAAATGACAAATTTGAAAATGAAATAGGCATGCCTGAAAATGGATCAAACCAAATTGTTCACAATGGCGTGAACGCTCAATGGTGGCTAGTGTTGGAAAGTAATTGCAAGTGGGCGGACCTCTTTCCTCCATGTTTCGTTGATAGGCCCACAACAATTCCAGAGGGGTGAGCAGTGAATCCCGGCTTCCCGGGCTCTTCACCCTCTAGATGCCACTCACTTGAGGTCCATGGTCGAGTCCTTCTTCTTCATCCAGAGCCAGACTCAGCCTCTACTTCCACCGGTCGGACCTTTTCTTCCCAGCCACCTTGTTGTGCATCGGCTGCCAGCTCAGTGTACCTCAGCTTCTTGCTCCTCCACGGCATCCTCCAGGTCAGACACTGTAAGCTCCATGATGTAAAGGAGATGGAGTGAGACCGACCGTAGCACAAGGTCTGGTCTGAGGTTGGTTGACCAGAGCCTCTGGTATAAGTCTGCCACCATCTTCCAATCGTGCGGCCTGCCTAGCCTGCCTGGGCCCCGTTCCCCGTACCTGGATAACTGAGTTAGCCGGATAACTTTCGGGTAAGTCTGACTTAAGCCGGACTTTCCGATTCCCCGTACCTGGATTTTCCAAATCACCATGACAACAGATCCAAAAGTTTGAGCCTGGTCGAAAGCAGAGTTTAAGTTCAAGTTAGCCGGATCAAGCAAAGCCACGCCCCCGCAAAGAAAGTGACAGCTTGTTTCCTGAAATTATTCCCACAGCCTAGGATCTGCGTTATACCATTCTGAATTACGTTTTTGTGCTCCATTCTTCCAGAGGGGTCTTTTGAAATGTAAAATAGACCCAAAATGCTGATACTAAATTCACTTTGTCCTAAATAATGCACGTTATATACCGTGGCGCTCGCTCGGTGCAACAACAACAAAATAAAGAATATTCTAAACACGGGTCTCTTGTTCATTAATGTATAAACAATGAATTTATCCCATCTGGCACAGTGGCGTAGCGGTAGTGCTCAAGCCTGGCAACCCGGTGACCGGTGTTCGAAACCCCGTGTTTCCAATATAACTTTTTGGAATATAATATTAATGATTATACGCAAAGGTAGCCTAGTTTTAAGTCAAAATATTATAAATCTACATGCAGTGAGGATGTCATTATTTATATAGCTCTCAACGTGCACCAATTTGAATTATTCCTATATTGCAAAAAGAAGGAGACGACTGGGTCTCGAACCCCGGTCGTCTGCGTGAAAGTCAAAAGAAGAACCCGTTACACCACAGAGAAGATAAGGAAAATATCGACCATACATCAATCAATGGGTAAGGGAGCCGTATCGTTATTCTGTATAACAGTTTTACTAATTATTTTCGCTAGCAAGATCTCATTTGATTATTCAATCCAGCAGGCAAGTTTAAAGAAATATAATCTGATTGATTGAGGTAATGAGGGACTTGAAATTAGCCTATAGATAACGCATTTAACTTGTCGGCGAGGCGATTGAGCCGTACTGCAATATGTTACTAAAGTTTTAAATCAATTAATCAATCAATGCCGCTAGAGAATCAGGATCTCTGCTCTCGACAATTGCTGCCTTCTCGGCTGAGGCGGGCACGCGCACTTATGCTGGGTCGCAAGTCTGGCTTGAGTTAACGAGACTGAATCCACCTTCGAGGAACAGGAAAATCCCGGCTTCAAACATCGGGTTAACTGAATCTGGATAATGACATCTTGATCGACTTAGTTGAACCAGGTACGGGGAATAGGGCCCGGTGGCGTGAATATTAAAGGCAACCAACTTGTGTTCAGCGGCCCGGTGTCTGGTCTTGATGTATCCTGTATAGCGTGTCTGGCTTGACTCTCGCCTTCCCGGACAAATGCTGTTGCCAGCCTGCATGCACACTCACACATGCATATATATACACATACATACATACATACATACATACATACATACATACATACATACATACATACATACATACATACATACATACATACATACATACATACATACATACATACATACATACATACATACATACATACATACATACATACATACATACATACATACATACATACATACATACATACATACATACATACTGTACAAACACACACACCTACACACACAACTTGGATCAACATAGACTATATTATATCTTTTAGTCTGTAAGTGTGTATACATTGTATATAGTGGCTTGTTTTTGTTAATTAAACAAGCGCCAATTCACAATATCTGCGACTGTGTATGTGCGCGCGCGCACACACACACACACACACACACACACACACACACACACACACACACACACACACACACACACACACACACACACACACACACACATACACACACACAAACACAAACACTTGACCTCCAAGCCAAATTCCAGCCTCCTGGAGCGGAAGAGAGTGGAGAAATATTTGTGGACCAACCAACAGAGCAAGCTATAGAGCTGCTGGTTGCAGCTACAATGTATCAGCATCGGTGCGGGCCGGGGTCCTGAAGCAGCCAGTGTTTCTGCACAAGAGCCAAAGAGATTCAAGCTAGAGTGCACTTCCTAGCTACACAGTACAGGCAAAGCATTCCCACTACTACTGTGATATTTAGAGGCAAATTCTGAAAACTACACAGAAGACAACACTGCTTCTTCCTCATTTTAGAATCGGTGGTGGTTGGAACACTGAATTATCTGCATTACTGCCACTTAGTGGAAAGAGTGATGTGGATCAGTAAATCAATGCCTCTAGGTGGCAGTAGACACATAACAGTCAATTTCCCCTACATTTTTTGTAGAAGATCATCTGACTCTTGGGCCCCGAGGAACAGGATTGCACACTTTATCTCTATATCTCTATGAGAAGAACTGAAGATCTTAGCTGCCTGGCCCCCCCTTTCCCATCCCCTACCCTCTCTGCCTCCCCTCCCGGCTCCTGTATTTTTTGTTGTCTGTTACTGTGGCTCTATGTTCCTATGTATTCATATTGTTCCCTGTTTTCCCCTGTGGTTCTATGTTTCTTTTGTTTCTTTGTTTTTGTCTTTTGTTTCTTTCTGTCTACTGTCAGCGACTTCAGGTTACTGAGAAGCGCTCTATATAATACATTTATTATTATTATTATTATTATTATTATTATTATTATTATTATTATTATTATTATTATTATTATTATTATTATTATTATTATTATTATTATTATTATTATTATTATTATAATTATTATAAGCAATTTTACGAACCACTCCATTCACTCCAGAGCTCTCAGGCCTGCATATTTTCCCAGAGCTGATGGTGGATGTAGCCAGGGAGACCATTTGCTTCCCATGTGTCTCCCAGCAATCACTTGGCAAAATCAAGATCAAAGACTGCAGATCCAGATGTGTGTGTGTGGCAGGACTTGACAATGACACTGAGCATGTGCTCAGCAAGTATTCCCTGGATATATTGTATGTTCAATGATCAGAATAATAATTAATTTGGATGACTCATTATCAAACATTAAATACTGCTTCATCACATAGACATAACATAGTAACAATGGAAAAAACAAAACATTTATTGATGTTTGGAAAGATTTGAAGGAATAAAATGCCAATATTTCCGAAAACAGTGACTTCAAAAAGGCAGCGACAAATGGGAATCCGAAAATAAACGTAAAACATAAAAACATCTTGTTCAAACGGATCTCCGGACTGGTGTTCAGTGTTTGGGACAGAGACAACTGGCTTTCCTTTTTTGACAGACTCCAGGTCAGTCAGAAGATGGGCTTTCTCCCCCTGACGCTTGAGAGCCTGGTCTCGGAAGACTTTTTTCATCTCTTTGGCAGAGCGGCCCTTCTCTTTCAGACTTAGTGTCTGCTGACGAAGAGTGTTCTTCAGGCTGACTCCTTCAGCAGGTAAACCTGGTCTTGGAGAGCTGTTTCTAGTGCTTGGGCCGCTTTGTCCTTCTAAATGGTGCATTTTATATATACAAATGGTGCATTTTATATAGCGCTTTGCAATTTTTGTTCTTCACATTCACCCATTCACTCACACATTTGTGACAACGATGGCAGAGGCAACCATGCAAGGTGCCAACCTGCTCATCGGGAGCAGTTAGGGGTGAAGGAGTGAGAATCGACCACTCTACCTCCTGAGCCACTGTCGCTCCTTCTCGATCATGCAAGACACTCAAAGTCAGCTCCTTCTCTTGTCCTCCAGGCTGCTGAGAAAATGACTTTTGGTCAGATTCAGGCAGCCGAAGCCTCAGGTCACACAGGAGCTGGGCTTTTTCCTGCTCAAGTTCAAGTTCAAGTTTTGTTTTAATTGTCACCTATATAAGGTACAACATGTACATTACAGTGAAATGCTTGGTTCTGTATGAGCCTCCTGAGATTGTGCTTCTGTTATGGTTTGTAACCGACCCCAATCGCACAACACAAGACAGGTATGGTGGTTTGCCAAGAAACAGATATTTATTGAAACACAGGGAAAAACAGGGAAAAGGGCACTGTCCCTTTAAGGGAGAATCACAAATGCAGGAAAAGGGAACACTATGGGAAGGTAAGGGAAACGCCTAAGGGAAGGTTAAGGGAACGCCTTGGGACAGAGGAACTAGAGACTAGGTAAACAAGGGACAAGGAGAACTAGGGAGAGAGGACTAGGGACTAGGAGAGCTAGGGATAGAGGACTAGGGACTAGGAGAACTAGGGAGAGAGGACTAGGGACTAGGAGAGCTAGGGATAGAGGACTAGGGACTAGGAGAACTAGGGAGAGAGGACTAGGGACTAGGAGAGCTAGGGATAGAGGACTAGGGACTAGGAGAACTAGGGAAAGAGGACTAGGGACTAGGTGAGCTAGGGATAGAGGACTAGGGACTAGGAGAACTAGGGAAAGAGGACTTGGGACTAGGAGAGCTAGGGATAGAGGACTAGGGACTAGGAGAACTAGGGAAAGAGGACTAGGGACTAGGGGACTGAGGAGAGAGGACTAGGGACTAGGAGAACTAGGGAAAGAGGACTAGGGACTAGGGGACTGAGGCCCGCGGAGGCGGGCTGGGAAACAGGGAGGAACTGGGAGGACTGGTGGAAATCATCTGGGCCGCTCTGCAGGACAGAGGAGATAGTTAATGCACAAAGGGGAAAAAACAGAGCAGGTGCAGAACAGTCCAAATAATCAAAGTGAACAAAGTAATAATATCTTCGTGTGACAAACACACAGGGGGAGATGTAAAGTCCAAAAATACTATTCTAAGTGAGAACCAAAAACAGAGGCAATACGCTGGGAGAGTGACATCACAATCTAAACTCACCCAGCGTATGCGTAATGGTACAGGAACAGGCAGCGGGGCGAGAGCGTCGCCACCGGGGCGCCGGCTGTCCGAGCCGAGGACAGAGTGGTGCTGGAACAGGCGGCGGTGGCGAGGGTATCGCCACCGGGGAGCCGGCAGTCCGAGCCGAAGACAGAGTGGTGCTGGAACAGGCGGCGGTGGCGAGGGTATCGCCACCGGGGAGCCGGCAGTCCGAGCCGAGGACAGAGTGGCGCGCCACACCTTGGTGTGCGCGTCGGAACAGAGAGACGCATCGGGGTGCGTCTGCCAGGAGGAGTGTGCCAAGCACGAGGATCCTTGGAAGATGCGCGTTGCGCGCTGGAGACTGGAGAGCGTGCCAAGCTCGGAGGTCTGGAAGATGCGCATCAGGCTGGGAGTGCGCGCTGGTACGGAGGAGCGTGCCAAGCTCGGAGGTCTAGAAGATGCGCGTCAGGCTGGGAGTGCGCGCTGGTACGGAGGAGCGTGCCAAGCTCGGAGGTCTAGAAGATGCGCGTCAGGCTGGGAGTGCGCGCTGGTACGGAGGAGCGTGCCAAGCTCGGAGGTCTAGAAGATGCGCGTCAGGCTGGGAGTGCGCGCTGGTACGGAGGAGCGTGCCAAGCTCGGAGGTCTAGAAGATGCGCGTCAGGCTGGGAGTGCGCGCTGGTACGGAGGAGCGTGCCAAGCTCGGAGGTCTGGAAGATGCGCGTTGCGCGCTGAGGACTGGAGAGCGTCTGCGCTGGTCTGGATGTGCGTCAGGACGAACAGCTGCGCGGGGGTCTGCAGTGGAACGCTGGGGTGCCTCCCGTGGAAGTACCGGGAGCGCAGACCAGTCTCCCCCACAGGCAACGGCGACAGCTGGCGAAGGCTGGAGCAAACATCTCGACGCCGGAGAATGGAACAGCATAGGCAGACAGAGGATCTCCCGAAAGAGTCTAGATGTTTAGAGAATATGACTCGGCAAGTATACAACACGACCCCACGCCAAAACGAGGGGAAGCGCTCTGGTATTTAAAGCCCACAGGGGGACTAATTAGCCTGCCACCACAGGTGCGAGAGATAAAAGAATATCGAACAGGTGTGGCCACTAAGGGTAAGGAACGAGAGGGTGGGGGCTAGAGAGAGTGAGTGAGAAGGGAAAATAAACAGTATAGAAGGGAAATAAACAGTATAGGCTTAAAGAAACAGAGAAAAGGTAGTGAGCAGCGGGCAAAACCTCACAGTATCCCCCCCTCCAACGGGAGCCACCCGGCGACCCAAAACAAATACAGACAGAGTGGCAGGGGGCAAAACAAGAGGTACTGGCCAAGCCAGCAGGGGAAGCCACCACAAGAGTGGGGCTAGCAAAAGAAACAGGGTCGCCGAGGGGTAACTGGGGGAACTGGTCTAGAGGAACTGGTCTAGAGGAACTGGGTCTAGAGAACTAGTCTAGAGGAACTGGTCTAGAGAACTGGTCTAGAGAACTGGTCTAGAGATCCGGGCTAGAGAACTGGTCTAGAGAACTGGTTTAGAGAACTGGTTTAGAGAACTGGTCTAGAGAACTGGTCTAGAGGAACTGGGTCTAGAGAACTGGTCTAGAGCAACTGGTCTAGAGGAACTGAGGGGCTAGCAGGGTAGCAAAGGGGTAACCATGGTAGCACCGGGAAGGGACTAGCAGAGGGAAGGTTGCTGCCAGGGCACTGATAGCTACAGGGCCTATGCTAGCTGTACTGCTACATCAACAAAGAGGCTGCGCTAGCTGCCGAGCTAGGCTAGCAGAGGGAAAGGGTAGCTGCCAAGGCACTGATAGCTACAGGGCCTATGCTAGCTGTACTGCTACATCTACATAGAGGCTGCGCTAGCTGCCGGAGCTAGGCTGGCAGACAGGGCTGGACCAGCATGAGAGAACAAGCTAGCTGGAAGGACAGTTCTAGCTGTGGGAATACTGACCTTGCTAGCTGAAGGGCAGTCCTAGCAGTGGGAGAAACAACACAAAAAAGTGGAGGCCATGCAGAGGGACCGGGTTAGCTGCTTGGGCCTGGCTAGCTACAGGGCCTATGCCAGCTGCAAGGCTGCATTAACATAGAGGCTGTGCTAACAGCCGGGGCCAAGCTAGCAGACCGGGGCCATGCAGAGGGAAACTGGGTTAGCTGCCAGGGCATGGCTAGCTACAGGGGGGTCAAACAGGGCAAAACGGGAAGCAAACAGGGGAGCTAACCGGGGAGACCAACAAGCTAAACAGGGAAGCTAAACTGGGCCAAACAGGGGAGTAACAGGCTAACAAGGGAGCTAAACAGGACTAACAAGGAAGCTAAACTGGGCTAACAGGGAAGCTAACAGGGCTAACAGGGGAGCTAGAGGGGACAAGAAAAAAAAAAAAAGGCAAACTCAACATACACAGTCTGTGCTGGCTGGGGTCGTAGACTTGGTGGGGTCGTACTGTTATGGTTTGTAACCGACCCCAATCGCACAACACAAGACAGGTATGGTGGTTTGCCAAGAAACAGATATTTATTGAAACACAGGGAAAAACAGGGAAAAGGGCACTGTCCCTTTAAGGGAGAATCACAAATGCAGGAAAAGGGAACACTATGGGAAGGTAAGGGAAACGCCTAAGGGAAGGTTAAGGGAACGCCTTGGGACAGAGGAACTAGAGACTAGGTAAACAAGGGACAAGGAGAACTAGGGAGAGAGGACTAGGGACTAGGAGAGCTAGGGATAGAGGAC
Source organism: Notolepis coatsorum (assembly GCF_963971535.1). Lineage (NCBI taxonomy): Eukaryota > Metazoa > Chordata > Actinopteri > Aulopiformes > Paralepididae > Notolepis > Notolepis coatsorum. The sequence goes on along the minus strand of NC_140169.1, from coordinate 132,799,728 downwards.
TAGGGACTAGGAGAACTAGGGAGAGAGGACTAGGGACTAGGAGAGCTAGGGATAGAGGACTAGGGACTAGGAGAACTAGGGAGAGAGGACTAGGGACTAGGAGAGCTAGGGATAGAGGACTAGGGACTAGGAGAACTAGGGAGAGAGGACTAGGGACTAGGAGAGCTAGGGATAGAGGACTAGGGACTAGGAGAACTAGGGAAAGAGGACTAGGGACTAGGTGAGCTAGGGATAGAGGACTAGGGACTAGGAGAACTAGGGAAAGAGGACTTGGGACTAGGAGAGCTAGGGATAGAGGACTAGGGACTAGGAGAACTAGGGAAAGAGGACTAGGGACTAGGGGACTGAGGAGAGAGGACTAGGGACTAGGAGAACTAGGGAAAGAGGACTAGGGACTAGGGGACTGAGGCCCGCGGAGGCGGGCTGGGAAACAGGGAGGAACTGGGAGGACTGGTGGAAATCATCTGGGCCGCTCTGCAGGACAGAGGAGATAGTTAATGCACAAAGGGGAAAAAACAGAGCAGGTGCAGAACAGTCCAAATAATCAAAGTGAACAAAGTAATAATATCTTCGTGTGACAAACACACAGGGGGAGATGTAAAGTCCAAAAATACTATTCTAAGTGAGAACCAAAAACAGAGGCAATACGCTGGGAGAGTGACATCACAATCTAAACTCACCCAGCGTATGCGTAATGGTACAGGAACAGGCAGCGGGGCGAGAGCGTCGCCACCGGGGCGCCGGCTGTCCGAGCCGAGGACAGAGTGGTGCTGGAACAGGCGGCGGTGGCGAGGGTATCGCCACCGGGGAGCCGGCAGTCCGAGCCGAAGACAGAGTGGTGCTGGAACAGGCGGCGGTGGCGAGGGTATCGCCACCGGGGAGCCGGCAGTCCGAGCCGAGGACAGAGTGGCGCGCCACACCTTGGTGTGCGCGTCGGAACAGAGAGACGCATCGGGGTGCGTCTGCCAGGAGGAGTGTGCCAAGCACGAGGATCCTTGGAAGATGCGCGTTGCGCGCTGGAGACTGGAGAGCGTGCCAAGCTCGGAGGTCTGGAAGATGCGCATCAGGCTGGGAGTGCGCGCTGGTACGGAGGAGCGTGCCAAGCTCGGAGGTCTAGAAGATGCGCGTCAGGCTGGGAGTGCGCGCTGGTACGGAGGAGCGTGCCAAGCTCGGAGGTCTAGAAGATGCGCGTCAGGCTGGGAGTGCGCGCTGGTACGGAGGAGCGTGCCAAGCTCGGAGGTCTAGAAGATGCGCGTCAGGCTGGGAGTGCGCGCTGGTACGGAGGAGCGTGCCAAGCTCGGAGGTCTAGAAGATGCGCGTCAGGCTGGGAGTGCGCGCTGGTACGGAGGAGCGTGCCAAGCTCGGAGGTCTGGAAGATGCGCGTTGCGCGCTGAGGACTGGAGAGCGTCTGCGCTGGTCTGGATGTGCGTCAGGACGAACAGCTGCGCGGGGGTCTGCAGTGGAACGCTGGGGTGCCTCCCGTGGAAGTACCGGGAGCGCAGACCAGTCTCCCCCACAGGCAACGGCGACAGCTGGCGAAGGCTGGAGCAAACATCTCGACGCCGGAGAATGGAACAGCATAGGCAGACAGAGGATCTCCCGAAAGAGTCTAGATGTTTAGAGAATATGACTCGGCAAGTATACAACACGACCCCACGCCAAAACGAGGGGAAGCGCTCTGGTATTTAAAGCCCACAGGGGGACTAATTAGCCTGCCACCACAGGTGCGAGAGATAAAAGAATATCGAACAGGTGTGGCCACTAAGGGTAAGGAACGAGAGGGTGGGGGCTAGAGAGAGTGAGTGAGAAGGGAAAATAAACAGTATAGAAGGGAAATAAACAGTATAGGCTTAAAGAAACAGAGAAAAGGTAGTGAGCAGCGGGCAAAACCTCACAGCTTCATACAGTAAAACAAGTTAAAAGAATAAAGACCAAGGTAGAGATATAGTGCAAATCGTTTAGTAATAAATAGATACAATAAAATATGGTGTAAACTTGTGTCTAAAGTGAATGTTACAGGTGAATGTTTAAAGTGAGTATGTGGATGTGTGTGCAATGAATGTAGAATGGATGGGTTAGTGTTGCATAGAGTCATTGAGCATCCTGATGGCCTGGGGATAGAAGCTCCTTTTGAGTCTTATCTCTCTGTACTTGCCACGAGACTCCTCTTTGAAGGCCTCGTCTCTGGTCCTTCTCCTGCTCCAGTTTGAAGGCCTCGTCTCTGGTCCTTCTGTTCCAGTTTGAAGGCCTCGTCTCTGGTTCTTTTCCTGCTCCAGTTTGAAGGCCTCGTCTCTGGTTCTTTTCCTGCTCCAGTTTGAAGGCCTCGTCTCTGGTCCTCCTTCTCCTGCTCCAGTTTGAAGGCCTCGTCTCTGGTCCTTCTGCTCCAGTTTGAAGGCCTTGTCTCTGGTTCTTCTTGTGTTCCAGTTTGAAGGCCTGGTCTCTGGTCATTCTCCTGCTCCACAATTTGTAAAAGATATTCCTTAGGGACTCATAGGAATGCTTGTTGTGTGTATTGCCATGCACTCTACTTTGCACGTTGCGTGTGCACTGTGCATTCTTGTCATTTCAGTGTGTCCGTATTTTGGGATCATATTCTAGAATTAAGTCTAAATGTCTATGTCTGTGCATGTTATATGTGCTCGTTCTTCCTGTGAGTGTGCATCTGGCACATGCAGTTTAGTGTGTAAGGGTAAAGGTTAAGCCTAGATGACATTAATGTCAACCCTAGGCAAGTGAGTGAGTGTGTGTGTGTAGGTTGTGAAAATAACCTGTGTCTATATGTGAATGTGCCCCTTCCACATCTGGACCCAGTTGGCAGAGAGATAAAAACAGACTATTCCAATACCTAACACTTGTTTACCATGGGTGTATAATATATTGATTACATATTTCATCTGCATAAATCAAACAGTACTTTTATTTTTCTATAATTCTTTTTTATAATAAAGGTACGACTGACCAAGCTGGAGGTACCGGTGACAGCTGGATTCGAACCCAGAGTCTCTGTGGTGGTAGTGCTTAGAACCTCTATGCTACCCAGCCACCCAATCAAACAGTACTTTAATGAATCCTCTTCAAGCTTCTTCTCTAAGCTGCTAACATGTGCCTCTTCCTCGACCAGCCCCTGGACTGCTGACTGTGTTATGCTGGAGGGCTTCTTGGCGTTTCTCTTCAGCATGCTGTAATACTAATAATAATAATAATAATAATAATAATAATAATAATAAATTGTATTTGTATTGCACTTCTCGTTCACTAGGATCCCAAAGTGCTACAGGGTTAATAAATAGTTAAAGGAAAACTCCAACATTTTGGGAAATTAGCTTATTTGCCATCTACCCTGGAGTTAGACAAGAAGATACAGTACATACCTTTTTCTTCTCTGTGCATGCAGTAGGAGTAGGAAGACGTTGGGAACTAGGCTAATGGAGGAACCTACTTCCAGTGACTGACGCTAAGCTAGGCTAATGGTGCGTGTCTTCCTACTCCTACTGCATGCACAGAGAAGAAAAAGGGTATGTATCTTCTTGTCTAACTCCAGGGTAGATGCCAAATAAGCCAATTTCCCAAAATGTTGGAGTTTTCCTTTAAAACAATTAAATAATTATTAATAAAAAATGTAATACAGAGTAAAATGTTTATAAAAATAGAACATAGTTAGAAACACATTATAAACAGAAAATGTAAGTCTGTCGCTGCTCTCTCTCCTTAACCAAGAGTGTTGTTGATCATCATGGCTCTCTTTCAGCAGCTCTCCTGCTCTTGATTCAGCTGAAAAGGGAGTATGGGAGTGAGCTCCTCTTCCACAACAGACGTTTTTTCAACCAGAGATGGATTTTATTCAAGCCTGTTGGTGGATTGGGGTGCCGAGGGTATAGTGCTTAACTGGGTTGAGCGTGGGGTGGAGCTGTCCTTCTACCCTCATTTTAAGAGGCTCTGCTTGGGAAGGAGTCTGTGGCAGATAATGTCTTTCTGAGGACTTTTACACAACTCCCATGTCGAGTTCGCTGTGCATATTTTTCAGCTGTCATTCCGTTGCAATCTCCTAAAAAAGTGAATATTTGCTCCAGAATCCAACAGCAGCTCCGACATGCCGTCCAGTGAGTCTGAGCAGCAAACATCATAGGGGTTTTTCCATTGTCATAGTGTTCATATCTGCACCACCCTTGAGGAGAAGCTCCACCGTCTGTTGGTTCTTCATACTGACTGCCAAGGGAGTGGCCCCCTCGTTTGTTTCAGTCACAGTAACATCACACCAATGGAGCCAGCAGAAAAGGTAGGGATGCAAGCCGCCATGTGCATGCTGTGCTCCCCGCCTGGTCCTGTGTGTTGAGGTCAGCATGATTCTTCAGCAGCATGCCAACACATGCACACATGCACATGCTACTTTTTTATTTTTTTTGTATCATGGCACTTCCACACTACCAAAGGGTTAACCCTTTCACTGCCACACGACAAATGGTTAATCTTTTCACAACCACACTACAGAAGGTTAATTTTGTGTGAGCCATGTATGTTTTAATTTTGTATTAGATTTCAGATTTACCAAACTATATTTCTCTTGAGGGTATAGCCTTGCTATATATGAAATACATTGTGAACCATGAACAACCTCACCCCCACCCATTGATGATGATGATGAAGACTTTATTTCAGACTCAAGGTCCATATTACACATATACAAAACAACAACAAGAATACAATAACAAAAGAAACAAGGCCAACAACATAGATTAAATTTAAATACATTGTGAACCATGAACAACCTCACCCCCCACCCATTTAAATACATTGTGAACCATGAACAACCTCACCCCCCACCCATTTAAATACACTGTGAACCATAAACAACCTCACCCCCCACCCATTGAAATACACTGTGAACCATAAACAACCTCACCCCCCATCCATTTAAATACATTGTGAACCATAAACAACCTCACCCCCCACCCATTCAAATTAGGGCTGGGACTTTATCGCATTAATTTCGATGAATTAACTACAGAAATAATTAAAAGTAAAAAAAAATTGATGCATTTAATCGCATGATGGTTTTTCTTTATTGTGTAAGAATGTTACCTTTCAAAGGAGACCAGACTCATGCATGTGCTATAAGTATAATACATCGCAAATTACTTTTTCTCTTAGTCTGGTTTGTTCATAAAAAAATTAAATAAGAGAAATTAAGACCAATCAAGAGTTTTTTTCCCCAATGGTCAACTGTTCTGGAATGTACTTGAAAGTACTGCGTTTTACTTTTACCTCGAAAGTGCTTGAGTTTACAAAAGGTCCTTTGCGCTATATATATATATTATTCCTAAAATTGCTGCACTTTGTTAAAAATGGCATTGATCTGTTAGTCTGTGTAGTAGCTAATACAGGATTTTGCTGCTTAAACGTATGTATAATGTATATTCATTGATTCACTCGTATACCAAAATTCATTTGAATTGAAAAATTATGCTTTTCGCAACAAATATTGATATGCGATTAAAATGTGATTAATTTCTATTAATTAACTATAAAGTCTCAAATTAATTCGATTACAATTTTTAATCGAGTCCCACCACTAATTAAAATACACTGTGAACAATGAACAACCTCACCCGCCACCCATTGAAATACATTGTGAACCATAAACAACCTCACCCCCCACCCATTGAAATACACTGTGAACCATAAACAAAGAATCCAAGTATAACATGTTGATATGGACGCGTTTATTTCTGCCACTACTGAAAATGCAGTGGGCTCATACACACATGCACACACAATGTACATAAGCATGTGTGCACGCACACACACACACACACACACACACACACACACACACACACACACACACACACACACACACACACACACACACACACACACACACACACACACACACACACACACACACACACACACACACACACACACACACACACACACACACACACACACACACACAGTCCAATATTCCCAAAATGTAATTGACCTGGTATTCCATACTGTTGTCAACAGAACTATAAAAAAAAAGTATAAAACACAATTGGTACAGTGTAAACAAAATACAAAAATAACAATCAAAGTACATACAATGCCACTATTTGGCAAATACATTGTGGCAAATGTGGTTTTCCTGTTTCTTGATGTTGTGGACCAACCCCCCCCCCCCCCCCCTTTCACTATATCCTTATTTTGGGTCATTGGAGTCTCCACCCTGACTGCAACAGCCAACTCTCCAGATTGCCAACATCTGATTCCACAGCTGCTGGCAGGAGTCCCTCTCAGGCACAAACAAACGTTTCCAGAGTGTCTGGGGTTCCTTGAAAACATCCCGCCATTAAAACCATGTGCCGTCAGTATAAATAGAATCTTGACGTCAAGAAATCTTTTTATTTTTTTTTCTACGTTCCCCCCCTGCCCTCTTTCTGATAGGAATCTGCTCTTTGTATCGAGGAAGAACTGTGAAACAACCACTGCTGCATAAATAGAAGAGATATATTCTAACCACCAACGCCCTTTTTTTGGTTCCTTCCCCCCTTTCTGTTATGGAGCTGAGGATATTTAGGTCGAAGCAGAGCCATGTGATGGCGTCTTTGGTATAGAGATCAGGTAAAGCTATTGACAGTGGGCTACATTAGGTTGCTGTGTGTCCTTGGGGGCAAATGGCTTTTGCACAGACTGAATTTTTTTTCTTTCTTTTTACATATTTTTTTATTATTATTATTTTATTAGATTTCTTTTTTTTATTGCTTTCTATAAAATCGATTGTCTCTGATCTTAAGATGCCGTTAGAAATGTCTTCAGCTGTAGCGTCTCCTCCACTGATATTCTGTCGTGGTAGAAACTCAGTCCAGTTAGGAATTCAATGTCTCTGACCCGCGCTATGTGGAACTGGGCCCAATCTTCAACCCACGCAAAGTCGCGTCCATCCTGAGGGGAGAAGAGAAGAGAAGAGAAGAGAAGAGAGGATCTTTTTAACACGTGTTAACAGGCACTGTAGATAATACGTTTTGTGGTTTGTAACAGCTGAGAACAAGACTTGTATTTAAACCCTTTCACTACCGCACTGCCAAATGGTTAACCCTTTCACTGCGACAATACAGAAGGTTAACCCTTTCACTGCCACACGACAAAGGGTTAACCCTTTCACTACCACACTACAGAAGGTTAACCCTTTACTATCACACTACAGACGGTTAGTAAAGGGTTAACCTTCTGTAGTGTGGTAGTTGTTGTGAAGGATCAGATTAAACCGAATATGTATATTTATTTATATATATATATTTAATTGTATTTGTATATCGTTTGATATCCCCTGTATATTCCTTGTACAATATGCATTGAATATCCCCGTTTCTACTAAACATCCCATAATAGTTTCATTCTACCATTGGACGAGAACCTGGCGCCAGGTTGCCATACCCCTAGGTCCAAGTTCAATCGTGCCGCCTAACATGTCGAGGCAACCCCCGGTTCCGCGCAGTAATATGCCGGGCAAAATACGAATGGTACTATTTGTTCATAGCGCATATATATATGGCGCTCGTAAAGTAGAACTTCTTTTAGTCCAGTTCTTTACCCTCCAACAGAGTGACAGACGCAAAAGCCTCCCCACGACGCACGTGCGGTGTAGTAGGGCCTACTTGGCCCAGAATAGGCATTGAGATATCGTGTAGATTAATAGTTGAATGGTCATAGTTTGGCACCATACCGTCGAGTTGGACGTATTCTATTAAGCTAATAATAGTCTATTTATGTATGGTGCATCGTTCGGTTCGAGTTCTACAGTTATCAGTACCCCCATCGTTCCTGACGTTATCTGGACGCTTATCCAGGCTGGTCAGACCCCTAGTGGTGATTGCATCCGAGGAGCTCCGGGTCAAGAGCGACTGGACCTGTATATTGGATTACTCCACCCGACGACGGCGAGCCTTCCACGGCTCTTGGATTATGCTTTGTGTGCTTTGATTATTCCATGGATAAAGGCCAACACTGTCGAGTGTTGGAATTACCCCCCGGAGAGGACTCCAGGTGAGGCGGCGCTCTACACGTGAGGTCGCACCACGTCTCTCCGTTGTGGACCGGCAGATACCGTTCCACAGAGGGTCCAGCTGTATTCGTCTGCGGCCCGAGGTTCTGTGGGCACTGTGTCCAAGACTTTGGATTCTCCCAAGACACCGTCGGCCAGATGGGATACCGCCAGCGGCTTCTCTAACCCCCCCCTCCTACTGTCTTACAACCAGCGGGACCCCCCCCCCCCCTTAGTGTATCCAGCTATAATCATTTAAGTACCATCGCTATCGTTTCCTAAATATTCCAGGTTGTATACTTACTCCCTGCGCAACCAGAGATTGGACATTCAATGTTGATTTACCTACGAATACTCATTTGCCATAAAAGTGCATATTCAATATTTCAAATCATAAATGTAATTAAGTGAATGTTGTATACACCCTTTGCTGTATTAAATATTCGATTTGGTACATTTGTGTTGGTTCGTTTCATCAGGTGGGAAAGTGTTCATCATACTTATATCTTGTACTGGGTGGCCAGAAGTTAAAGTACATGAGGTAGTGGTATTAAATATCATATCTAACAATACAGTCAGGGAATTGTACCCCTCAGCTACAATTGGTCCTTCGAGCCGGATGGTAACTAGTGTAATATTAATATAGTGTTATTAATATCGAAATGGCCTATGATGAACACTCCACGAAACGATCCTCCTAACCTAGAACGCCCGCGGCGCAGACGACAGACACCTCAGTACTTAGAGGCTTACACTGTCAGTCAACTACCTAGCCTTCGACAAACGGTAAACGTAGTAAAAGTAGAAAGTAAAATTATGTCTGACCTTAACGACCAGGTTTCCCCGACCACAGAGGCCCTAGTAGGTCCTAATGTAACTGACCAAGCCCACGGTGGGGACCAGGAGGGAATCGACATGCCTTTACCCCCCGCCACTACTCAAGAAGTAGTCCCCGACAAGCCCCGGGAGGAAGACAACCCTACAGAGAGAGAACTCTGCACGGAAGAAGAAGAGGAGAGCGCCGAGGAACTAGAGCTCCAGGACTCCCCAACGAGTACCCCCAGGAGCGGTTCACGCAGGAGCGGCTCACCTCCACTACCGCCTTCCCCCAGCGAAGCGGAGAGGATACTACAACAGGCGTTCCTCGCCAGCCTGACAGCCTCTACCGAACACGATCGGCTCCAAGCACAGACGCTTAGCGAGCGCGAACGTCTCCAAGCACAGGCGACCAGCGAGCGCGAACACCTCCAAGCACAGCAACGGAGCGAAGAACAGCGCACAAGTCTGGAGATGAGACGCTTCCAGATGGAAGAGAATATGGCAAGAGACCGGGCCGACGCCCAGCGCGCCGCTGCCGGTGCCCAAAGAGACGCAGAGCGCGACAGACTACAAGCGCAACTAATAGAGCAGCTGATCAAAAGGACAACTCCCTCTCCCTCCGCCAGGGGCTCAAGGAACTCGTCGAGACAGCAGTCAAGAGCAGCGTCACCGCAACGAGCAAGCGACCCTGAACTTGACCAACAGACCGAGTCTAGACCCCCCGCAGACCCCCTTCCCATACCGGTCCAAGCGAGACCCAGCTACAAGGAAGGAGCGGCCTACACTGCGGAGAAGCTAAATAAACGATTACAAGATCTGGAAGATTTGATAGAAGAAGAAGAGGGAGAAGAGGCGAACCAAGCCCGACGACAGCACAGTACTCCACCGGACCAGGAGGTCACATACAGTCCAGGCTATACCCCCGCGGCGCTGCGCTACAGACCCCCGACTCTATTTACGGGTGAGCACGACGCACGACCAGCCCCGAGGAACAGTACCTGGACCAGCGGGCCATGGTACCCTGCCAGTACCAGCCCACAGCGAGGCGCAAGAGGGGACTCGCCCAGGAGGTCTCTCCCCCAACGCTCGCCGATGTATCAGCCATCCACGGCGTCATACAACGCCACGCCGTCATTCCCAGACTTCGCCTATGAGAGTCGAGCACAGTACACGGAGCTCCGGATGTGTTTAGAGACAATGATGGTGGATGTCGCTGATGAACGCCACAAGTATGCAATATTATTGAAGCACCTGAAAGTACCGCGAGCGCACAATATAGCGCTAGCCTATGCTACCTCCTCGACCCCATACACAGCGGCCCTTGCAGCGCTGGATCAAAGATATGGACGTATATGGGATTACGTAATCCAGGAGATAAGGCATATTGACCGCCTACCCCCAGCCACAGACAATCGCTCACTAGACGACCTGTCAATCAAAGTGCAGTCCCTGGTGGGGATGCTGGGAGCTCAACGGGAGAAGGGCAGGCATGAGCTGTACGCCAACTCTAACGTTGAGAGGATTTTGGAGAAGCTGCCACCCGCAAGACAGGAGCGCTTTCGGCGGCAGAGGGACTACCGAGATCCCGACGGCCCCGAGCCATCCCTCCTTGATCTGGCCGACTTCCTGGCGAGAGAGGTCAGCAGCTTACGACTGGACACCTTCGGGCGGAGCACGCCAAGCTCCAGAGAGGGACCCAGGAGAATAAGTGATGGAAGAAGATCGGTGACTGTCATGCACCAATCAGAGTCAGTACCGAGCAGTAAGAGTCACAGCACCCCCTCGAGAAAGGAGAAGTGGAAGATAGCGTGTCCCTACTGTGAGAAAGAACACTGGCTGTCACAATGTGACTCATTCACAAAGATGAATGCAGAAGAAGTGAGCCAATGGATAAAGTCCAACCGGCGCTGTTATCGATGTGCGCGGCCCAACATGGCAGCCGAATGCCGCCTAAAGAAAAGGTGCAGCCGGTGCGATGGAGCCCATCTAGATATACTACACGATAGTAACGGAAGACGGCCTATACCTGCACCACGGAGCGGCACCAAGGCAAGTGTCATGTACATTGACCCCGCCAGCAGCAACGGAGCTCAAGTGCTCTTAAAGGTAGTCCGTGTGACATTGAGCTACCAGGATAAAGTCATGGACACTTACGCCGTCCTTGATGACGGGTCAGAGAAGACCCTTCTGCTCGCCTCCGCTGCGACTCAGCTGGGACTGCGGGGGAGCAAGAACGAAATGACGATTCGGACAATAAGAAGAGATTTAAAGACGATAAAGGGCGAGAATGTCTCCTTCACTATCGCAGCCAACGGGCAGCCAGAGCGACGGTACAAGATCACAAATGCTTTCACCAGCCAAGAAATAGGACTCTCGCAGTACACCTACCCTGTCACCAAGTTGATGGATAAATATGTGCACCTGCGCCAATTACCTATCCCGCTCATAGACGGCGCTACCCCGACCCTGTTGATAGGCTCCGACCATGCAGAACTCATAGTCCCGATTGACCGGGTCCATACAGGCCCCCGAGGCTGTCCTGCAGCAGTCGAGACCCGCCTAGGATGGACATTACAAGGCCCCCTCGCTAAATCTCTCAACCGAACCGCAGCCACTAGCTGCTTCCACTCCAGAACGACAGAAGAAGACACCACTCTCCTGCAGCATGTCGAGAGGCTATGGACCCTAGAGACAATGCCCTTTAAGGACGAAAAGAAAAACATTCGCTCTAAAGAAGACATTTACGCCATCCACCTACTCGAGCAGGGGACAAAGAGAGTCACAGTCGGCGGAGTGATGAGATACGCAACTCCACTCCTGAGGCGAGAGGGAATGCCCCCCTTTCACGCAAAGAAAGACGCCACGGAGCGCTATCTACTGAACACAGAGCGGCGCCTAGCCAAAGACCCCGCTCAACAGAGTGTGTACCGAGCTGAGATTGAGAAGCTAATCACAGCGGGACACGTAACAAAGATTGACATTAAAGAGGCCGATCAGACGACCGAATCATGGTACGTGCCGCATCACAAGGTCCATCACAATGGCAAGGATCGCATTGTGTTTAACTGCAGCTACCAGATCGGATCCCAAAATCTGAATAAAGAGCTCTTGCCCGGCCCCACACTCGGCCCCTCCCTACTAGGCGTGCTACTGCGCTTCCGCCAGGACAAGGTGGCTATAAGCGGGGATATCAAAGGGATGTTCTTGCAAGTGAGACTAGTAGAGGAGGACAAGCCTCTGCTACGGTTCCTATGGAGAGAGAAGATCGGAGATGAGAACCCATCCATCTACCAGTGGGAAGTACTCCCCTTCGGAACCACATGCAGCCCGTGCTGTGCTACATTTGCACTACAGAAACACGTCACAGAGGACCCAGCAGCAGATGAAGAGGTCCAACACAGTGTGAAGAACAGTTTCTACGTAGACAACTGTCTACAAAGCGTCTTGACTCAAGAAGAAGCCGAGGCTCTCCTAATCAAGTTACGCGCCTCCCTAATCAAAGGAGGCTTTGATCTCAGGCAGTGGGCCAGCAGTGACCCGCACGTATTGCGCAGCCTCTCCTCCGCAGACAAGGCTGCCAGCAGCGAGACCTGGATGGCGACAGTCCCAGGAGAAGCCCAAGAAATGACACTAGGATTAGTCTGGCGCTTCAAAACAGACTCGCTCCACTATAGACACAAACCCTTGGCTCCAGAGCAAGGAAGGTCGGCGGCGATACCGACCACCAGACGGAGTGTGTACAGAACACTCGCCAGACAATATGACCCGCTTGGATGTATTCTACCTTACACCACCAGGGCAAAGATGATTGTACGAGCACTATGGGACAAGGACCAGGGCTGGGACGACCCAATACCCGCACACCTTGCCTCAACATGGAGAGAGTGGGAGACGGAACTCCGCTCACTCCCAGGTGTCAATATACGCCGCAGCTACTTCCCATCCACAGTGAGGCCAGAGACATGCGAGATTGAGCTACACGTCTTCAGCGACGCCTCCGAAGTAGCCTACGGATCGGTTGCCTATTTGCGTGCCCAAGAGATGGGAGGAGAGATACACACTGCTTTCATACTGGCCCGCTCAAGAATAGCCCCACGTAAGCAACAATCTATCCCACGTCTAGAGCTCTGCGCAGCCCTCGCAGGAGCGCATCTAGCCACGTTAATCCAACGTGAACTCACCATTCCGGTGCATAGAACAATCTTGTGGTCAGATTCCACGACAGTACTCACATGGATTAAGTCTGATTCATGCAGATACAAAGTCTTCGTGGGAGTCAGAGTCACCGAGATTCAAGAATTAACAGAAGAAGCAAGCTGGAGGTATGTGAATACCAAACACAACCCAGCTGACGTCATCACCCGGGGAATGTCCCTGGATGACCTAACCCGTCGCAACATCTACAGTGACGGACCAGCATTCCTCCAGCTCCCGGAAGGAGATTGGCCTACGCCCACCCCGAGGGAAGCAAGTAGCGAGGAGGCTGAGAACAAGAAGCCTATGTTCTGTGGACTGAGCACTGTCGCCTCCACAGACCCGAACATAGATGACTGCATTACCCTAGAGAGTGCGCAACAAAGAACATTCCTGCGGCACCACCCAGAGATTCAGTCCACCACTGACATGTCAGCAGCTGACTACGAAGAAGCAGAACTTCTTCTACTACAACGAGCCCAGAGAGACTCGTTCCCCGATGAGCTAGACTGTCTACAGGGAGGAAACCCCGTCCCATCAGACAGCAGACTGATTCACCTGGCACCAGAGAGTGACGCACATAATCTCATCAGAGTGGGTGGTCGCCTGCGGAGAGCTCCCGATCTACCAGATGACATTAAGCACCCGATCGTCTTGAACAGCCGACACAAGGTCACAGAGCTGATCATAAAGAAATACGACGAGGATGTGCACCACGCAGGAGCAGAGAGAGTCTTCGCGGAGATCAGACGTCGTTATTGGATATTGCAAGGGAGAGAAGCAGTACGGCGCTTCCAGCGAACCTGTCTAGACTGCCGTAAGTGGCGCGCGCAGCCCAGCATACCACGGATGGCTGACCTACCCCCCTGTCGCCTCCGAATCGGCGACAAGCCATTCCACTCCACAGGCATGGACTGTTTTGGCCCGTTGTATATAAAGAGAGGAAGAGGCACCGAGAAGCGGTGGGGTATTGTATTCAAATGCATGACCACCAGAGCGATACATATCGAGCTCCTTCCGACCATGAGCACAGACTCATTCCTTATGGCCTTCCGGAGATTCATATCACGGAAAGGACAACCGTCTACATTGTTGTCTGATCACGGGACCAACTTCAAAGGCGGAGAAAGAGAGCTGAGAGAGAGCTTCCAAGCTATGGGCCCAGAACTTAAGACCCACCTCGCTCCAGCCCAGGTTGACTTCCAGTTTAATCCCCCGAACGCACCCCACTTCGGTGGAACCTGGGAACGAGAAGTACGTTCTATAAAGACAGCCCTGTATGCCGTACTCGGAGCCCAGACTGTGGCAGAGGAAGTCCTAATGACAGTCCTCACGGAGATCGAGGGAGTATTGAACTCAAAGCCCCTCGGTTACGTCTCCAGTGATGTAGCAGATGTCGACCCAGTCACCCCCAACACACTCCTAATGGGGCGGCTGGACCCCGCGCTACCCCAGACAATGTACAGGCCCGAAGAAGCGAACGGCCGAAGAATGTGGAGGTACAGCCAAGTACTAGCTGACAAGTTTTGGAGCAGCTTCCTACTTCACTACCTACCGTCTCTACAGACCCGCCAGAAGTGGGTAAAAGAGAGAGACAATTTGACAGAAGGAACAGTCGTCATGATAGTTGACCAGTCACTCCCCAGAGCTATGTGGCCGGCTGGCCGCGTAAGCAAGGTGATCACCGGTGCCGATGGCAAGGTCCGAGCAGCTGAAGTACTCGTCCAAGGGCGCACCTACACACGGCCGTGGCGAGGCTCATAGAACTGCCCCGACTCCCAGATACTATCGATGATGACCATGACCCTATGACTTTGTGAGTTGACTGACCCTTACAGCGGACCTTGAGTGGAAGACAGTGCGGTTAATCTGTCTCTGCTTAGCTAATTAGGTGGGACTAATTAGGGGGCGGCTGTTGTGAAGGATCAGATTAAACCGAATATGTATATTTATTTATATATATATATTTAATTGTATTTGTATATCGTTTGATATCCCCTGTATATTCCTTGTACAATATGCATTGAATATCCCCGTTTCTACTAAACAGCCCATAATAGTTTCATTCTACCATTGGACGAGAACCTGGCGCCAGGTTGCCATACCCCTAGGTCCAAGTTCAATCGTGCCGCCTAACATGTCGAGGCAACCCCCGGTTCCGCGCAGTAATATGCCGGGCGAAATACGAATGGCACTATTTGTTCATAGCGCATATATATATGGCGCTCGTAAAGTAGAACTTCTTTTAGTCCAGTTCTTTACCCTCCAACAGAGTGACAGACGCAAAAGCCTCCCCACGACGCACGTGCGGTGTAGTAGGGCCTACTTGGCCCAGAATAGGCATTGAGATATCGTGTAGATTAATAGTTGAATGGTCATAGTTTGGCACCATACCGTCGAGTTGGACGTATTCTATTAAGCTAATAATAGTCTATTTATGTATGGTGCATCGTTCGGTTCGAGTTCTACAGTTATCAGTACCCCCATCGTTCCTGACGTTATCTGGACGCTTATCCAGGCTGGTCAGACCCCTAGTGGTGATTGCATCCGAGGAGCTCCGGGTCAAGAGCGACTGGACCTGTATATTGGATTACTCCACCCGACGACGGCGAGCCTTCCACGGCTCTTGGATTATGCTTTGTGTGCTTTGATTATTCCATGGATAAAGGCCAACACTGTCGAGTGTTGGAATTACCCCCCGGAGAGGACTCCAGGTGAGGCGGCGCTCTACACGTGAGGTCGCACCACGTCTCTCCGTTGTGGACCGGCAGATACCGTTCCACAGAGGGTCCAGCTGTATTCGTCTGCGGCCCGAGGTTCTGTGGGCACTGTGTCCAAGACTTTGGATTCTCCCAAGACACCGTCGGCCAGATGGGATACCGCCAGCGGCTTCTCTAACCCCCCCCTCCTACTGTCTTACAACCAGCGGGACCCCCCCCCCCCCTTAGTGTATCCAGCTATAATCATTTAAGTACCATCGCTATCGTTTCCTAAATATTCCAGGTTGTATACTTACTCCCTGCGCAACCAGAGATTGGACATTCAATGTTGATTTACCTACGAATACTCATTTGCCATAAAAGTGCATATTCAATATTTCAAATCATAAATGTAATTAAGTGAATGTTGTATACACCCTTTGCTGTATTAAATATTCGATTTGGTACATTTGTGTTGGTTCGTTTCATCAGGTGGGAAAGTGTTCATCATACTTATATCTTGTACTGGGTGGCCAGAAGTTAAAGTACATGAGGTAGTGGTATTAAATATCATATCTAACAATACAGTCAGGGAATTGTACCCCTCAGCTACAGTAGTGAAAGGGCTAATGTATCCAAATAAAAATAATAATACAACAATTCCCATTGCAATAATGTAGCAAATGTTTCCACAGAGGTGTTGCAGGTGAACTGATGTGTGTTTTACTCACAGGACACGTCTCGGTGTGGTCGGGTCTGTGGGGCAGGATGAAGGACTGGGCCTGCAGGGGGCCCGCGCACACATCCGGGCTAAAGGTGGAGTTTCCACAGCTGGTCAGGACCACGAAGAAGTGGGTGGGGATGGGAGCCTCGTTCCTGGAGGAGGGGGAGGAGGAGACAGGGCATGAGAACTGTCTGCATCGAATCGAGCGATGAGGGGGGGGGGGGGCATTAACAGCACAATGTTCAGAAGTACTAACTAACAAGGAGGTGGCAGGCAGACATGTCTCTGGGGGAACCAACGGCACCAGTTCACAGCAGAGAACAGCAGAGAACCCACCCATCCCCCTCCAATGTACAGTTTCTTCCCCTTCGGATGTACTGTATATATTTTTTAATTTTTATGATATCTTTTTCTTACACAGTACCGTATATTTGTATGTCTTGTATGTCATAAATGTCCTGATGAATTGAAAATGGGGGACCCTGATGTAAACAAGACAAAAGTATTTTTCTGGTCTACAACATCCTCTTAGCAGTTGTTTGTATTGAGCCGTACTGTATTGTGTACCCATTCTGCAATCTGTTAATAAAGTTTTCAATAAATCGATCAAGAGAAATGTGTAGGTGATGGTATGTGAGGAGGTTTACTTTGGGAGAAGCATTGCTCTGGTTCAGCCTGGGAGGAGCCAGTTTGAGCTCTACATAAAGCTCTCTCTCTCTCTCTCTCTCTCTCTCTCTCTCTCTCTCTCTCTCTCTCTCTCTCTCTCTCTCTCTCTCTCTATTATATTGTTTACATACATCCCCTCTCTACTTCCCATTTCCCCACGTGGAATGCACCTGATTGGATAAATGACATCTAGTGGCTGAATGTTATCTATAGCACCTGTTTGCTGTTTATCATCAAGAAGACACAATTGTGTATCCAGATGATATATATATATATATTTATATATACAGTATATATACTGTATATATATATATATAAACACGATACGATAAACCACATAGACAATAAACAACACATATTTATCTACTGCCTGCTGCTGTTTACTCACGGTGTGGTGACTTTAGGAGCATCAAAGCTTCCATCATAGTTCTTGTCAAACACAGGCCCACTCATGATGTTGACTCCATTCAGTTTCTGGGAGTATTTCGGGATCAGAACATCATGGAAATAGGTCCAGGCGTCTGGAGGAAGGAGGAAATCCAAACAAGAGTGAATGAATGAATGAATAAGTGAGTGAGTGAGTGAGAGTGAGAGTGAGTGAGTGAGTGAGTGAGTGAGTGAGTGAGTGAGTGAGTGAGTGAGTGAGTGAGTGAGTGAGTGAGTGAGTGAGTGAGTGAGTGAGTGAGTGAGTGAGTGAGTGAGTGAGTGAGTGAGTGAGTGAGTGAGTGAGTGAGTGAGTGAGGAGTGGTGAGTGAGTGAGTGAGTGAGTGAGTGAGTGAGTGAGTGAGTGAGTGAGTGAGTGACATTGCCGGTCAAAAATGTGTTTCTTATCACATGTATCCTCCATTACTGTACGAAGGCTCATACAGAACCAAGCATTTCACTGTAATGTACCTTATATGTGACAAATAAAACAAAACTTGAACTTGAACTTTCTATTGCTCTGTCTCTGTCTACAGCATACTGTATTGGCTGTACCACCAGGGGGCAGTGTGTGCATTCTGATTTCTTAAAGACACTTGCATAGCTCATCACAGGCGCATAGAGACCACATCACAATATTATTGTAACACAGTTGATTCCCAACTCCCAATTGCAGGTTAAGCTTTATCCTAATGGAGCCTCTAACTTGCACTAGGTATCATTAGGTACATTTTTTTCCCTACATCAATACTACTGGCTTCACAATTAAGAACAGACTTTGCTATTATTATTAAAGATCATACAAGTTAATCCAAACCCTTTCAATATTTTCTGAAATATCAAATACGGCTTTCCTGTTGCTCTGTGGAAATTCAACGGGGAAAAAAGAACGGAAATTGTCCAACTCTATGGACTAAGTGGCTAATTTTGACACCAAATGACCTCAAGATGTCTACAGAGAATGGGCTGAAAGCTCCCAATGGCCTTTCATACAATAATAGTCTGCTGAGGAAGCCTGTGACTCTGCAAAAAATGCTTTTATGTGGGGACCAGTGAAAAAACACGTCAGCAGAATCTACAGCCTGGGTAAAAATTGACAAACGTATGTTTCACAGTCAGAGCCACACGTGAACCAAGACAGTCCTATATGTTATTACATTGGTATAGATATTTGGACTTGCAATACTTCCAATATTTCAGTATTGTAACTGTATAGCTGTTAACAATATAGCGTGTTAACAGCAACACAATCATTCAGTAATTTTTTAACAAATGTTTAACACGTGTGTGCATGTATTCTGATTAGGACGGCTCATACCAACGAGCTTGCTGGGAAATAAAGAGTTTAGAGAAGGCATAATGACTCATTAGTGACCAATGCCTCATTATTGAGCCTTTACGACGGCACTATAACCAAAAAATAAATAAAAATAAATCCCGGGCGTCGTGTTCCATTTCTTCATAACAGAGCGTGAGACGATGTCTAGTCGTGGTGCAGAAGGTAAACAGTGAGGTTTGAGAGCTCCTCGAACCATTACATTCCTAGAAGGTCTGCAGGTCTGGGAATATAAAACCCAGACCAATTTACAACCCCGTTCAACTTGAAACGTGGACTACAAATACAAATAATAGTATTTAAAATCTGTAAATAAATCTGTTAAAAGCAGCGCACCTTTAAAAGCAGGGAACATCGGCGCCATGTTGCTTGTGACAAGTGAGTCTGCTTCTGGTCTGTTGTCACCAAGATCTACACAAAGAAAACAATCAAGAGAGAAAACAGCAGGGGGGTATCAGTCACACATGTGTATGGCTTATCAAATTACATCATAAGCCTGATTGATTGTGGGAGATAAAACTCCCTTCCCCCACCTCTCTTTGATCTCCATCACCCATCTTCCCTTCCTACCCTCATCCCTCATTCTTAACCCCAACGAACCCTCCCCCACCTTTCCCCAAAATGTCATGACACACCACAGATGTTGAAGATCCGGTGGGGGCTCTCACATTCCTGGGTGTCCTAGCTAGTCACCTCGTTGATTGATTGATTGATTGAAAGTGTATTAACAGATTGCAGAATGGGTACAGTACAGTACAGCTCAATACATACAATTGTTAAAGGGGAACTATCTTATAAATGGCCTTTTTGAGTGTTTAGCATTGTTTCCTAGCTATGTGAACTTATATTAATATGATCTATGTCTCAAAATTCTCATATTGGCGCATTCTTCCAATTCTCCTCTCACAATATTCACCCTCACTGAACTGAGTCATTTGAAAATGTGATGATTTGTGATGTCAGAAAGACACTGCTGCATGTTAATGTTGAGGTACAAGATGAGCTGCACACAGTTCTGCTGCCCAGGCTCAAAACAGCTCGAGATCTTGAGGTAGAAAAATGCTGTTTTTTGAGGACTTGATTAGAAATACAAAACAATGAATAAAAATATATATATATATTACAGAGGTGTTCCATAGACTCACAGGAATTGTGTAAAAGTGCCCAAATAGTGAAAGAAATAGTAAAATAGTTCCCCTTTAAGGGGATGCAGACCAGAGAAAGACTTTCGTCTTGTTTACATCAGGGTCCCCCATTTTCAATTCATCATAACATATATGACACACACAACATACAGATAGACAGTACTGCTACATCTATACATTTATGACATACCAGATTTGCAAATACAGTACTGTTTGTGATACAAAAAGTGTCCAGAAAAAGAGTGTATATACATTTGACGTAGAAACTGTACATTGGAGGAGGTTGGGTAGGTGGGGTGGGGTTGGGTGGGTGGCTGGGGGGCTGTACATTGGAGGTGTGGGGGGGGGGGGTTGGGTAGGGGTTGGGTAGGGGGGGGTTGAGAGTCATCCAGCCATACTCTGACTATTTTTGTATTGATACTTTGACTGCGTTAATAAACTGTATTAACCAGGTCTCTTCTGACTGAGTAAGTTATTCAGCTTCGACTACTTTCCACCACAATCTTAACAGTCGCCCACACAGCCCTGCGTGTTGTGGGTCCAGACATCTGCACTGAATAACGTGAAGCGACGTGGCATAACAACATGTAATCTCTAATTCCACAGCGGCGTGGGTTTCAGGGGCGTCGCCTCCCGAAATCACTCACTGGGAGGATGCAGGAGGCCATAGGACAGAGACGGGTCGCCTCTGTACCGGAGACACATCTGGCTCGCCACCGCCGGGACGCGCACATCTGCACGCACACAGGCCTCCGGCTCCAGGCTCAGGGGTTGAACATTGGTCTGGCAGAGAGAGAGGGATCAAACAGAGTTGTCAGTGCCGGGTGGACTGAGCCAGTCTCTTGACTCGAGACCAGTACTTCTGGGTGTTGTGTAAGATCACTTGGCTTGACTATAGGCTTGCCTGTTGATTTGAGTTGGTCGGTGGATACCGATTTTGGGTTGTGGTTTACTATAATAAGAATAATTCAAAATCCAATTTAGGCAATGATATAGAAGCAAAAAGGAATACAGCTATCAAGACTAAAGAGATCCAATGACAGTCTAATCTGAGTTATGGAAAACCTCCTGCACATCTTTCATCTTTCTTTACACAGGGAGCACTGAGGACAATGCCATAAATCTTAGGATAAAATTGTTATGTCCGATTTAATTTGACTATGTTTTTCGTACTGTATTGGTATGCAATTTTCAGTATGCATTCAGTAGAATGCAAACACGCAGCCTATTCTCGCTTTAAAATATGTAACTAAAGTACAATGCACGTATTGTATCCACAATGTACAATGTGTATGTATTACAAATAATTCTATATTATATAAGTATATAATAATTATATATTACACATTCAAACAATGTAAATGTTAACATTTTCAGAAAACGTATACGTTTGCCTGCCGGGGATCGAACCCGGGACGCTACGCTGGTAGTGCTTTTATCTGGACATCACCTCACACTTTTCTGACAGCCTGACCCTAACCACACTTTTACCTTAAAGTAATGATAACCATTAAGCAAACCTTAAAACTAACCGTAGCCCTAACCATAACCATTAAGAAAAACTTAAAACTAACCTAACCATAACAATATCACGGATGTGTGTGGGTAGTGTAGTGGTGAAAGCACCAGCCTACTACTGCAGTGACTGCCTAGGCTAACCGGTCATGTCCGCTTCCATTCATTGTGCTAAGCTAGGCTAACATGCCGCCAGATAGCTTTTTACTGAACGCACAGAGAGAAAACTGGTATCTATCTTCTCGTCTCTCTCTGGAGAATACGGCAAGCTAATTTCCCAAAATGTTGGCGTGTTCCTTTAAGTCCTTTACTTTATCTGACGCGGTCATTCCGTACCCATTGTAGTTTTTCTAATGGGAACGTGTTGCCAATACAAAATGCGAAAGACACTTGTACGAATACTAAAAAGGGAGATGGCATTTGAAGAACGTAGCATGATTCCTACATGATCATTTCTATCCCACAATTCTTTGCATTTCAACAATTTCCATTTCCGATCAATAAAACATGCCGACTACTAAAGCGCTAACTGAAGGGTAATTTGTATGTTTTTTTTTCTCTCTGTTTTTCTCCCCATCCCAATTTAGTCGTACCTGGTTGTTGTTCGCATGTTCTCCTACGAGTCGGTACAAGGGCATCCCGAGTCGATCGCACGCTTCCTCCGATACGTGCGGCGACAGCCAGTGACGTCTTTTCACTTGGCAGCGAGGACTCTCATTTGGTGAAGTGTAACGCGTGGGAGGGCACGCTATCTCCACCAAGTCCTGCCCCCGCTGAGCAAGCGCCGAGACCTGACCTGTAGGCGTCGCTGTCCACAACGCCAGATTCCCACCCACCAGCTTCCCACCCCCTAATACTGCCAATTGTATTAGTATGAACGACCAGCCAAGCTGGTAGCAACGCCGAGAGCTGGGCTCGAACCCAGCATCTCCTGCGTTGGTGACGAGCGCAATCTCCGCTACGCCACCTGACCGCCCTGTATGTTTGTTTTGATCAATAAAACACACCGACTACTAAAACGCTAACTGAAGGGTCATTTGTGTGTTTGTTTTGATCAATAAAACACGCAGACTACTAAAGCGCTAACTGAAGGGTCATTTGTGTGTTTGTTTTGATCAATAAAACACACGACTACTAAAGCGCTAACTGAAGGGTCATTTGTGTGTTTGCTGTAAAAGAAAAAAAAACCAAGTGTTCTAGATTTATGACGAAGCTCGGCCACATAATGAGTGAGACGAGGGGAGTGAAAGCCAACACACACGCGCTCAGAAGATCCACAACTAAGCGGCCTCAGTGGCCCGGCTTCAGCGCGGCACAGCGCCTCGCGTATTGCTGCTTTTACGACCTCTTTCATGCCCACGGCCAAACCCCAACCACAGTAGATCTACACAACCAAGATAACTTGGTTGAACAGGGCTATGTTTAGACATGAAAGCACCAACCGGCAGACTCACCATGGGTTGGATGGTGTACGCCACCCATAGAGGCATGAGAAGGTCCCTGCTGTAACCGGCCAGGTAGTCGGAGTTGTGCAGCACACAGTGGTCCGCGTTCTCCTGGAGGACCCGGGGGGCTCCGTAGGGAAGGTGGAGGCGGCGGAGGTCGGCTTTGGAACCTACAGAAGGAGAAGACGTGAATAATAATAATACACTTTATTTGTATAGCACTTTCATACAATAATTGCAGCTCAAAAGACAGCCATAAAATGTGCACACAATTGGCAGATCAAGAGCAATGCATGAAGTGCAGACATAAAATAAGTATCAAAACGAGCATAAAATAGATAGCAGCAAAATAGACAAGGTCAAGGTAAGGCATAGAGCATTAAATCACATCGTTTTTCACATCAGGATCTAACATCTTAATAGGCCTCTTTGTTTACGGTTTGATTCTGTGGCTATTTAAAAATAGACAGTAATAAAAGAGTAAAATAGAATAGACAGAGTAAAATAGTGCAATAGTGCAGTGCAATAAAATAGTTCTCATCTACAGTATCAGTGAATAATTTAACGGAGAGCACACTTGTTACGATAAACATTCCATGAAATGTCACCACAGTTGGATGGCAAAATCAGATGGTACTTACTAGAATTAACATTCATGAGTTGTCTGTTCATAGTATCTTCCTGAAAAAGAGATTGGATATTTCTTTAGATGTGAAACGCCTCTTAGATTGGGTCTGTCCGTTACTCACTCACTCACAGTTAGACACTCTGTCCCTAGTGGTTCGATTAGATTCGATTAGATTACAATCTATTGTCATTACAGCACAAGTACAGTACAACGAAAAGAAGTTTGGCATCCAACCAGAGTGCAAATGTAGCAGTAAAGTGCAACAGCAATATATAATGTTCACTACAGGTGATTAAACTGGGTACAAAATATACAAATTAGTACTACTGAGTGTAGTAATCAGATGTATGATTGATTGATTGATTGATTGATTGATTGAAAAGTTTATTAACAGATTGCAGAATGGGTACAGTACAGTACAGCTCAATACATACAATTGTTAAAGGGATGCAGACCAGAGAAAGACTTTCGTCTTGTTTACATCAGGGTCCCCCATTTTCAATTAATCATAACATATATGACATACATGACATACAGATAGACAGTACTGCTACATCTATACATTTATGACATATCAGATTTGCAAATACAGTACTGTTTGTGATACAAAAAGTGTCCAGAAAAAGAGTGTATATACATTTGACGTAGAAACTGTACATTGGAGGAGGTTGGGTGGGTGGGGTGGGGTTGGTGGGTGGGGGCTGTACATTGGAGGGGGGGGGGGGGGGTGGGGTAGGGGGGGGGGACACTGTACACTGTACATTGGAATACTGACAAAGCCATACTTGGTAATTTACTGTACAACTGGGTTAAGACATTTGTAGGGGCCAGTTTCGAATTGCAGTCTCCCGTAGGTGTTCTTTGAGAGTGTTTTTGAAGGTGGGTAGTGATTCACATTCCTTTACAGCTTTGGGTAGGGCGTTCCACATTGATGTGGCATAATTGCGAAACGTGTTTAGTCCCTTGTTTGAGCCGAATCTGGGTTTAACATGATTTGTGGAGCTCCCTCTGGTGTTGTGATCGTGGTATTCACTGACCTTTGGGAAGTATTTTGACATGTACATGGGTACCTTGGTCGCGTAGTGTATCTTGTAGACCAGGCCCATTGCAAGTTGCTGTACTCTGTCGTCTACTCTAAGCCATCCTAGGTTGTCAAAGTGGGCCGGGGTGAGGTGGGTTCTAGGAGTCAGGTCAAGCAGTAGTCTGACTAGCTTGTTTTGAGATGTTTGTCATTTGTTTTTTAGTGCCTTTGAGGTGCTTTGGTACCATGAGGTGCAAGCATAGTCGTAGTACCCCTGAATGAGTGCTCCTGCCAGAGTCTTCAGGGTATTCTTGTTTACCAGAGAGGAGATCCGGTACAAGAATCGAGTTTGTTGGTTGACTTTTTTTTATTACATTGGATGCCATTTTGTCACAGGAAAGATTAGCCTCTAGGATGGAACCTAGGTAGGTAATTTCATCTTTCCTTGTGACAATATTGTCACCCACTGTAACCGAGAAGCCGTCGGTCTTGCTGAGTTTGTTATTTGAACCGAAGAGGACTCTGTTTTGCCCATGTGTAATGATAGTTTGTTGTCGGCGAGCCATATGCAGATTTTGCCTAGTTCCGAGCTGAGGGCTTTTTCAACCTGTAACTTGTTCTTGTCAGAGACCAGCAGGGCTGAGTCGTCCGCAAACAGGAACAAGTTGCAGTCACAAGCTGACGACATGTCATTTGCATAAATTATGAATAGTAGAGGTCCTAGTATGCTTCCTTGTGGAACACCACAGCTCACTGTGAGGGGGGGGGATAGGGTACCGTTTACCTCCACCATCTGTTCTCTCCCCTCCAGGTAGGATTGTATCCAGCTCACTGATAAACTATCAAAACCTATTGCTTTTAGCTTGTCAATCAGAATGGTGTGATTGACAGTATCGAAGGCCTTTTGTAGGTCCATCATGACAGTATGTACAGAATTGTAGTATAATATGTACAGAGGATTTGTATAGTCGACTTTGATTGGCCAAAATTTACCAACTACCCCCCCACGAATGCAAAAAATATATATAATGAATTATACATATATTTTTGGGTGGATCATTCCATTTGGGCTGTGGGGGTGCTTAATGTCTAAAGGAGTCGACTGAAGGCTTCTTGTCCTCTGCGAAAGCTGCAATTGGTCCACTGATGGATACATCATGATATTTGTCTTCTCTAGTGTGTTCATTAGACGGGTGAAATCCTCTTTCAGTGCCTCTGTGCCCGTTTTCTTAGGCAGTTAGCCTCGCTGGTATGAGCGCCATTAGCGTCAGCCACGCTTCTAGCCCTCTTTGCTTTTGGAAAGAATGATACAAAAAATATAAAAAAAAACTCGACTAAGAGGTTGTTAGTCGACTACGGCTCCTTTCGATCAATTAGTCATTTGTATTATCATTATCATTATGAATTGAAAATGGGGGACCCTGATGTAAACAAGACGAAAGTCTTTCTCTGGTCTGCCTCCCCTTAACAATTGTGTGTATTGAGCCGTACTGTATTGTACCCATTCTGCAATCTGTTAATAAAGTTTTCAATCAATCAATCAATCAATCAATCAATCAATCAATCAATCAATCAATCAATCAATCAATCAATCAATCAAGGTCAGCCCTAATAGAGCCTGAATAACACTGTCGGACATACTGCTGCCTTGCTGCGGGAGCTGCAGTTGCAGCCCAGGTCGTCAGCAGAGACTCTGGCCTCGCAGGGGGTGTCGTGGGACAACTGTGCTGGGTGGACCGGCATGTGGACGGGGTTCTTCAGGACGCTGTTCAGACTACCATGGGTCCCGTTGTTTGGAGAAGGAGGAATATTAAGTAGATCTAACACACATACACACAGACAGAGAGAGAGACAGAGAAACAGACATACCGAGAGAGAGAGAGAGAGAGAGAGAGAGAGAGAGATAGAGAGAGAGAGAGAGAGAGAGAGAGAGAGAGAGAGAGAGAGAGAGAGAGAGAGAGAGAGAGAGAGAGAGAGAGAGAGAGAGAGAGAGAGAGAGAGAGAGAAGATACAATCTAAATTAGGTCAGTGGTCTATTTTCACCAGGTGCATCATTAGCAAGTGTTTCACCACATTGTGACCAAATGACAAGCTGAACTGGTGTTTGGCAAAAATAAAATATGGCCCTCAGCAAACAGGCCAAAAGACTTCTTTGGCAGCACTGTAGAGTAATAGAGTTTCCATTACCATTGACAGGCGACTCGCCAATAAAACATACCGTCTAATCTGAGACTAATTGCAATGATTGATCCATGTGGACGAAAACGTCGGAAGCCCATCCAATATAATGTACGCAGAGGCAACTGCAGTTCCAGGAAATTCCTTTTTGATTGAAGTACTCGTTTTTGAACTACAGTTACAACATATAGCACAGAGTAATGAGTAGTGAGTGAGTAATGACAGACGGGCTCACCGCACAAGAGGTTGTAAACTTCTATGTTCTCAAAAGGAGGGACGAGAGTCTTGTGTTTAATCCCAGGGCCGTAGCCCATGAAAATGGTCTGGGGAAAAAGAAGAGAAAAACAGATTAGTTTTATACTCACTCTGAGACCGCCTTACACAGACCAGACAAGACGAAGGGGCGTATATTATAATGAACCGTCAACGAGAACATAATGACTTAGAAAACCTGTGTTTACAGTAACACACAGTAACACACACACACACACACACACACACACACACACACACACACACACACACACACACACACACACACACACACACACACACACACACACACACACACACACACACACACACACACACACACACATACACACACACACACACACACACACACACACACACAGTCTCTATTGCTCTATATAGCATTTTTGGCCTGCTGTCAAAGTAGAGTGGTCCCATTGGTCACGAACAGCCAATGTGTAAATATTTGAGTGGGGACGCAAAAAACGTTCTGTTTTCTTTTCGACAGAATTTAGATAATAAGGTGGGTTCAAACAGCTAAAGGTGAATTCAAATCGCTAAAGGTGGGTTCAGTTGGGTTCAAACAGCTAAAGGTGGGTTCAAACGGCAAAAGTAACAGTGTACAGTTACTTTGCGTGCAGTAAAGATGTGTAGGTGATGTGGGTCTGTTTACCTCAAGCACACATGGGGTTTTTCTCCATCTGCTCTGTGCAGATATTTGCAGCACAGACTTCATTTCTGCTCATGTCTCCTGTTATTAATATTTTTTTTTAGAGAACTGAGTAACTTTCTTTCATTATAATTATAATCATACCAACTCAAATTCCTGGGGGAAACCATCTCCGGACACTTACACAGACGTATCATAAAGACTAACACGGAGGTGGCAGGCAGACATATCTTGTAAACACGTCTCAGAGGGAAACAACGGCACCAGTCCACAGCAGACAAATGTGTAGGTGTCGGTGATGGTATGGTATGTGAGGAGGTTTACTTTGGGATAAACATTGGTTCTCTCTCTCTCTCTCTCTCTCTCTCTCTCTCTCTCTCTCTCTCTCTCTCTCTCTCTCTCTCTCTCTCTCTCTCTCTCTCTCTCTTTCTCCGTTCAGCCACGGTGTCAGCTGGATGAAGGAATGAATGCCTGTCCCTATTCAACCCGGGCTCTGTGGATTGGGGGAATGCACCACTGTTAAAACGTTCGTGACAACGGTCCTTTTTAATTGTCGTACTGACTGTCCAGTTTTTTTTTTTTTTATTATTGGTCTTTTCCCCCCTCCATTTTCCTCCGATTTTCTCCCATCCCAATGTTAGTCGTTATGCCAATTCCCAATCCGGTCGCTGCGCACTTACCCCCCACAGTCGGTCTGGGAGAGTGGAGGCTACCACGTGCTTCCTCCGACACACGTCCAGCCAATCAACCGCTTCTTTTCACCCGGCAGCGCGGATTCTCATTGAGAGGGCGTAGCGTGTGGAAGGATCACACTATCCCACTCAAGTCCTATCCGCGCTTAGCAGGCGCCCCGACCGAACTGTAGGAGTCGCTGTTTACAACGACCCGGACCCACCCCGCCAGCTTCTCCCACCCTCTACTGCCAATTGTATTAGTGTGAACGGCCAGCCAAGCTGGTGACAACCCCGGAGCTGTGAGCTGGATTCGAACAGGCGAATCTAGCCGCTCCGGGGGTTTGGCGACGAACGCAATCTCCGTTACGCCACCTGACCGCCCGACTGTCCGGGTTTTGACGTTTTTGTAGTTTATTCTGAAGATGAAACTAACATGCCTCGCTCGTCAGATTGCCCAGACGTGTGCTGTGTGTAAACACACTCAAACGCAGACAGTTCCCAAGGGACACTGCACTTCCACCTTGAGACGAGCCCCACCCATCCTCTCTACCTGACGAAATTAACAGTGCCCTCAACCGAAGCCTTCAGACGAAGAACCACAGTTTGGACCCAAATGTATTTCCTGTCAGTTATTGACATTTAACAAACACTGCAACGGGATGTAAACTTGGGTCTTTTTTATAATGTTATAGCTGTCACTATGACATTTGGAATGTACATGTGACACTTGCTCAAAGGTACACAACCTCTACTGCTGTTTGTAACAATGTCAATGTCCATGTCAAACCAAACACAGATCTTTAGATAATGAGATCTTGAAAAGAAATCCATCATCTCAAAGGACACCTTTAACTTACACCTTTTTACTGATACAAGCTCAAATCCAAATGTAAACATTAAAACGCCTTTAACAATGAATTTACATGTCAATCCAATTACCAATCTTTAGATTAGGAGATCTTGAAACATCCCCATCATTTCAAAAGGCGCTTGTACAGATACAAAGCCCAAATGTACATTACATAACTACAGGCAGCCCGATCTCACTTAAAATATGTAAATAAAGTACTAATCAACCACAGGAAAAAGGTACATATTTACAATGTGTACGTATTAAAAACAAGTACATATTAAAAAACAAATGAAAATGTTTACGTTTCCAGAAAACGTTTGAACTCCCCTGCTGGGGAACAAACCCGGGGCACTTGCATCGGCGAGTGCCTTTATCTCAAAAGACTACCAAGACACACTTCTCCGATAGCCTCGCCCTTCCCTTTGGCAGAAGACTCCAAAGTCTCAGGTGCAGGACATCCCGTTTTAAAAACAGTACATATCCCGAGGCTGTCCGTCACCTGAACTCAAGTACAAATGTACAGGCACTTTGCACGACAAGGGCTAGCACCAGCCGACAGGCACTTCAAGGCAATATGCACTTTAAACTGGAACACTGAGCTATTTATTTTAGGTACTGTAGCATTTTTTCTTTTTAATTGTTTGTGTAAAACTTTTATTCTGGGGATTGTATTGCATGTATTCTTGTGTTTTTATATTGTATGTTTTTATAATGTATGTACTGTATGTGCTGGCACCAAGACAAATCCCAATCAACCATGTGTTGAAATGGCAATAAAGTTTTCTATTCTATTCTTAACCACACTGTTACATTAAACTAACCATTACTTCAAACCCTAACCCTAACCTTAACCCTAACTTTATATCGTAACCATAACCGTTAAATGTTCAAACGAACCATCGTCATAGTACTGTTGTGTTTGTATCAGGGTGGGTGGATGGTTTAGTCTAGTGGTGAGAGCACTCGCCCGCAACCACAGTCATTGTTAGTCTGACTCCCGGTCGTGGTGTGTTTGTTTTGGACTTTTGCTGATATGAAATGTAAATATATTACTTATACAAGACAGGTCCAGTGAGCTCCTTCTCCCTCTTACCCGCATATTCTTGAAGAGGTTATCTGAGCCGTGGAATCCTCCACTGCAGTACTTGATTTCCTTTCGTTGGCTGAGGAACAGATACGAGAGAGAGATCGAGTGAGAGAGAGAGAGAGAGAGATAATGTGACAACAATGTGTACAGCACATACAATTACCAGTGACTGCTATATACAGCATAACAACACAAACAAGATGTGTATGTTCTTCTGACAAAAGTGGACCAGGAATGACCCTTAAAATACCCTTAAAACCACATTCTACCAACTTCTCCGTCAAGTCCTCTTCATACTGCATGTCTCAATTGCTGAGAATTATTTCTGACATACTGTAGTTTACATTTACATTTAGTCATTTAAGTTGACAGCCTTGATCCAAAGCGACTTGCAAGTTCTGTACAACAAGTCAGCAGGAGGGGTACAACTCTGACGGCTAAGTTAGTTGGTGATATGAGATGATAAAGGTGGTGACATTAAGTTAGTAAACTACTGAGACAGGGAATTAGACATTAATTTAGTGGGATACCAACTAAGACAGAATAGATGTAAATAAATGGAATAAAGGGAATGTTTATGTAACAACATGTCTGCCTGTAACATAGCAACAATAATTTTGATAATGGAAGAGACAACGGTTGCAAATCAACATGCTGTGTTGATAATATAATGAGAAATATATCAACAAAAACATAATCATTTGGTGTCTTGTAAACAAGTAAACATGCTTTTCAAGTGTTTTACACTGCACAGAAATTAGACATATTCTTTTGACAGTGGTTACCAATGGTTACAGGCAGCCATGCTGGAAGAAAGAGAACTACACAACCATTCCGTGCAAGGCCTCTGTTGTCACTTACAGTGCTGCCTGCCAGCCAGGCTTCATGTATAGGTGGCCTCTCTCTATGCGCACATTGTTAGCGAAGTGCATACGTTTGGGGAGATTCTCTTTGAGGTAAGGCCTCATCGGCTGATCAGGCGTCCTGCACTTCAGAACACAAACAGAGAGAGAGAGGGAAAATCAACAGAGGGCAGGGGGAGAAAAGCCTCGTTTGACATGAAGTCAAGCAAGCGGATAATTCTTCAGTCCTCCTATGAATACAAAAGTTTTCTGAGCGTGTAATACTTCACATACCGACAGGTTCCTCACTAGTCCCTCATAGTCAACTAGGAGGGAGGGAGGGAAACAAAACACAGGGGGAACGTTAGCCAAATACGAGTGTCGCTTGTTTGTTCAGATGTGCGACGTTTTCAAATATCATTACCTAAAGACTGTAAGTTCCAGCGTTGCTGTTGAAGACAGTAGAGGTTGTGTGCTTTCACGTGATGATGGATCACATTCAAGCATCATAAAGACGGACTGACTGCACGTTCTACCGCTATTACAGTAGCTACATAGACAGTTCAAACATTTTCGAAAAAATGGACTTGTATGTTTCTTCGATTAGATCAAGGACAAAGAGGCCTACTTCGACTGACGCTGAGCAATGTCATAATGGCGGGAAGGAGGGACACTGGGAGGACATATATCTACTAGAACTCACATGAATAGAAGTCTTCTGGCAGCCGTTTGGGCCTGATGCGAGCAGCTGGGCCTTGGATCACTGTGAAGTCATCAATATTATCCTGATAGGTGGATACATATGTTGCCTTCTCACAAGAGGCCTCCTCCATGCCTGTATATTATTAGCAAGACATAAAGGGAAAAAAGCTTAGTTGCATACTGCAGTCGCGGTATGAAGATCAGGGGAAGACAATCGGATACAACGGGAGTCAATAAGGGAATGTGCCGTATATCACCTGAACGTCATGCTTCAGATCGTAGAAAAGGAAGGAATGCATCAAATGAAAGGCTTGTGCGACAGAAGATGGGACTCATGCCTGGTTCTACTCTTAACGCTGAATAGCCCGGCTGACGGGAGTTAAACCTTGACCTCCACTGCAGACGTTGACAGTAGTGCGCGGGGGTGTGAACACCCGCCGTAATGATTATTCTTTGAGTAACGACATGCCAATGTCTAGATTAAAAAAACCCGTCTTAGAAATTACAGCTGCGATGACGCGCAGCTTATTACAAGGACAGCCGAGCGTCGTCGCCCCCCCGAGCCACATCTATTTCCATTGCACTGATTCCTCCCACGTGGCCTGATTATAAGACTAAACATGTGCTCCACAGATGTCCACTTTGGAGTGCTGTTATTTCCTCTCGGAATAATCCTCCACGCCACTGAGCTACAGTAGCCGAACGTCCAGCGCTCACGGCGGCTTGCGGATCACAGCTGTTCACACTCGATCCTTGTCGTTCATTCAGCCCGTTCTCTCTGGCGCTCGCTGGTCCGAACGCGACAGGTGCAGCGAATCAACCAAAGTCAAACAGTGAGGTCGACACTGGATCTCCAGACGCCGCCCACGGAGGAACACCCGCGGAGCGGCAGCCAAACAACACTGCTCCACCCTGCTCCGAAGCGGCACAGCTTGAGCACCGCTGCGTGTCTGGAGTTTGTTTGCGTGTATGGAGTTTGTTTGTGTGTACGGAGTGTGTACGCTGTGCGGAGATATCCGACGGTGACAACGCTAACCACGTGTATGGAAACGATATTAACAGCTGGATTTCATGACAGCTTGTGTTTTGGACTGTGAGAACCTTCTCCTTGCCTCCTTCTAACCTGAGTCAGCTCCATTCCCTCCTCATCCTGCACTCGTCCTCAGCATCTGCTGTGGATGTTTTGCAAATCCATCCAATAAAAGAACATGCTTTGTATCGATAAGCTCAATGGAGTCACTTTTTGTCTTCCGTCTATTTTCATTCACTTCTACAGTACACTGTATGTCAAAGTCAACGTTTATTTGTCCCATACACATTGTACATGAACGATGGCAGTGAAATGCTTCCTCTGCAAGCCCCCCCCCCCTCTCCCCACTAGACTGTCTGGCTAACTATTAACCAGAGGTTGTGAAATATTTTGCTCATCCCTGTCCTGTCCCACTACTATATATAGACGATGATGATGTGTAGTCGTGTAAACAAGTGTCTCACCGTGGTCAGACAGGACGACCATGTTAACACAGCGGTGCAGGTTTCTCTGTTTGAGGCCGTCCATCAGTGTCCCCAACAGCCTGTCCACGTTCAGCAGGGCCTTTATGACCTGCCGGCACAGTATGGGACGTACAAAGCCATCGGTGACTACCGTAATTTTCGGACTATAAGCCGCGCCTTTTCCCCCCATTTTTCGACCCTGCGGCTTATATAACGGTGCGGCTTATATGTGACTCGACGTGACCAAACCCGAAAATATTAAAATCGAAATATTGCTTTTTTGACTGCATTGAAATGTTATTTATCTGTTCCCTTATTTGCTAAACTTAATACAACTTGTAAATGAGTTAATTCTTGTTATTTGTCCGACAGTATTGTGTCTCAATGCTGGTGGGAAGACTGTAATTAAACATTAAAACACCTGCGGCTTATAGTCCAGTGCGGCTTATATATGTACACATCATTCAATTTAGCTGCTGCGGCTTATATTCAGGTGCGGCTTATAGTGCGAAAATTACGGTAATTGAAATCCTTTATATTTCCTTAGACAGGACGAGGCGCATAGGACAAGAACAACAAGTGCTTGTACGGAGGACAAAACATACGGCATAGACTGGGTAATGCATTTGGTATTAGCTAGATAAATCCTTAGCCAGATGGGTTTTGTTTGACGGCGGGACCTTGCCAGGCGAGGGATTATACATGTGGTCGTGACTGTGGATCGATCCACAGCTAATCTTGCATACTGCCAGGCTGATCAGCCTAATAATGTTTGCTGCATCTCGAATATTTTTCCCATCGGGCAACGAGATTTTTTACGGAGACCGAAACACATCCAGGCCTGGTGGAGATTTGTGCTCTACTGAGCACCACTTTCTAGTGTTGTGTTTATTCTACTGTTTCTTTAAGGAATTTCTTTTTCAGAATTCCATTTTTTCTTTCCCATCTATCGAGTTCAAGGGTCAGTCGCGACTATGACGTCATCGTTTGACACACACCTGGAAGGGCATCATGCAGTTCATGAGGCTGCTTTTAGACTTTGTTTTGGTCTGCTTTGTTGTTTTATTAACCCTTTCACTGCCACACGACAGAAGGTTAGCCCTTTACTATCACACAACCGACGGCGATGCTCCATCATTAGCATCATTAGCTCCGCATTAGCAAATGCGGAGCTAATGATGCTAATGATGGAGCATCGCCGTCGGTTGTGTGATAGTAAAGGGCTAACCTTCTGTATTGTCACAGTGAAAGAGTTAACCGGCTGTCGTGTGGCAGTGAAAGGCGATCATAACATTTGTCATCACAGGTAGGACACTCACTCACCATTGTCTCCTTTTAGATAAGGTTGGTTGGTCTTCTCTTGCAGAGAAGCACAATCATCATTAGTATTTGTTTATATACAAAGCCCTTATCGGTGAGCTACCACCTTATCTAAAAAATTCGATTGGAAATCTGACTCGCTCAAATGACTGGCTTGTGCTTTAATTATCCAGTCTAGCTTGTTCTGAGCTTGGAAGGTCTTGCCTTTTCTGTTGATGCTCCCGACTCATCAAACATCCGTCAACACGGGGGCGGCTGGGTAGGGTAGCGCAGCGGACTAAGCGCCTGCCTACCACCGCAGAGACACACTGGTATCGAATCCAGCTGTCAGCGGTACCTCCGGCTTGGTCGGTCGTCCATACTAACACAATTGGCAGTGTTGGCGGGTGGGAAGCCGGTGGGGTGTGTAACTGTGTATCCTGCCTGGTCGTTGTAAACAGCGACTCCTACAGGTCGGTCGGGGCGCCTGTTCAGCGAGGAAGGGAACTGGGGGAAGTAGTGTGAGCCTCCCATGCGTTACGCTCCCCCAGTGAGAGTCCTCGCTGTCAGGTGAAAAGAAGTGGCTGGCTGACTCCACATGTATCGGAGGGGACATGTGATAGTATCTATCAACCCTCCCTAGATCATCAAGTGGGGGGCAAATGCGCGCAACGACCAGGAAGGGAGGGAAGGGAATTGGCATAACGACTAAAATTGGGATGGGAGAAAAATACAGAAAAAAGGGGGAGAAAAAGTAGATAAAAATAATTTTTACAGCTTCCTTTTTATGGCCATACAAGACCGACAGAGGAGAGGGAGAACGGGAGAAGATGTGGGGAGGACAAATCATCTCTGGGAGCGGGAGGCGAACCCTGGACGGCCACGTAGGTGTGCGAGGCACTATGCGGTGCGCCACGAGTGCGCCCCCCCGCCAACACTTTAAAGATCAATACTCTTCCAACCTTTGCATAGTTCAAACTAACTTAGCTGATTTAGCTGATTTTCTTATTATTATCTTCATTTGTATCTTGTGTTTTAGGTGATTTTAGATATTGTAGGTGATTTCTACCTTATTTTTCTTTTTAAAATCTTGTTGCATTTTAATCCTGTTGTATTTATTTTATCTGTAACTCGTCATCAATGGAAATGAGGGCAACTTCAACTGAGGAATAAATAAATAATAATAATCAATAATATTTAAAAAAGGGGGGGGGGAAAGGGTAGATGAAAGGCTAACCTGGCTGCTTGTTGGTCCATAGCGATGGCCTGATGAGTCTGGTTCCTCCAGGTACAAAGTGTAAAAGTCGGGCCTAAAATGAAAAAATAAAACAGACACTGAGGTGAACCTGATGTACAGGATATACTCTAATGGCGATCAGAATAGGGCTGAGCTATTCAACTCTTTTGAATATTTGTTCCTGAGGGTATTCAAATACTTCACTTTTCCCTCCTTCAAGCTAATTTTTTATTCCCCCTGTTTACCATTTGACACCATTTGGTTGTGAATAGCAAATAACATTTGTTGGGCAAATTCAGAAATGACGATGAAGATGAAGATTTTGAAATGAATGAATGAATGAAATGAAGATTTTTGAGACAGTCTTTTTAAGAGCGAGCATTCATATATTAATTTGGAAATGGCAAAGAGAGAGAGAGAGAGAGGTCATTAATCGGCATGCATGCGATGCATGTATGCGATTCGTCTCTGGGATTAACCCATCCCGTCGTCCTTCCCCCCCAAAGGCAGCCGGGAGCAGACAAGAGTGAGTGTTCAAGAGTGTT
Organism: Notolepis coatsorum; assembly: GCF_963971535.1. NCBI lineage: Eukaryota > Metazoa > Chordata > Actinopteri > Aulopiformes > Paralepididae > Notolepis > Notolepis coatsorum. The sequence goes on along the minus strand of NC_140169.1, from coordinate 132,763,257 downwards.
TGAAGCCTCTAGAAAGGCATTCAGGCCAGCCCTAGGTCAGAACATGACCATTGTAATCATAATGAAGAGCAACCAATACCTGGATTCCTGAGGCAAACGTAGCCATTCGAACAGTGTAAAAATCCTCTTCTCAAATGTGATGCTCCTGTGAAAGCAAAATATGGAGATTTCAATAAGAAGAGTATCACATAATATCCACTCTGTTATTGTGGAATCAGAGACTTCAATAAAGAAGAGTATTACATAATATTCACTCTCTTACCTATCATACGGCTTGTAAAAATCTGGGAACCTGCCGTGGATGTTTACATCAGAGCCAGGCCAGAAGAAGGTGGCTGACTTCAGGTTGTTGTTCATGGCAGTGATCCAGACCTGTGGAGAGAAGAGGGGAAGAGGAGAGGGGAGAAGAGAAGAGGAGAGGAGAGAAGAGACGAGACGAGACGAGACGAGAAGAGAAGAGAAGAGAAGAGAAGAGAAGAGAAGAGAAGAGAAGAGAAGAGAAGAGAAGAGAAGAGAAGAGAAGAGAAGAGAAGAGGAGTGGAGAGGAAAAGAGGCAAGGAGAGGAGAGAAGAGATAAAAGAAAAGGAAAGATGAGAGGAAAAGAAAGGAAAGGAAAGGAAAGAGGAGAGGAAAAGAAAGGAAAGGAAATGAAAGAGGAGATGTAATGATCGAATCAAGACACCGTGAACTGCACACAGCTAACATCTAGCTCGTTCATCATAGCACACCAGAGCAGTACAGTGTTTAATCCATTCATGTGAGAGGCTGTTCTCCTTACAGGCCAATCAAGAACGAACGGAACTCTGAATCACATTGGTTCATGTACATCAATAACTCAATGGAAGATTAATTTGAGGCTAAACAGCCTCCCTGTGTTTTATTTATCATCTTATGTGAGTGAGTGCAGTGTGTTCAGTTGTATTGACTAAATATCATGAAGACAGAGTGTTCCTACTAAAATGAGTCACTCTCTGCAGGGATAGCTCTCCTTAAAGGGATAGCTCAGGATTTTGGAACAAAGCCCTATTTCCTACTTAGCAACGGTGATGTTGATGGGCAGGGTCCTTTCTCAGCACAGCTCCTCATACCAGCCCCGGCTAGCTAGCCACAAGCTAATACAAATCCAGTGGGGTTGAGCTCCTGTCTGTACAAGCTGACTGAAGAAATCTACTTGGTGTGCACTATGGAGTAAAATCAACCAATCAGAGCCTTCTCTTTAACACTAGCACAGCCGACAAGGGGTCACATGACCCCTAGGCATTTTCAATAAATGTATCCTCGTCACTCGGTCGAGCTCCAGCTCTGTCACTCAATGACTTTTCCTAAAAGTAACCGTTTTATCTGGCACGGTTTCTGAAATTTCTAAATGACTTCAGGAAAATGGAATTAGAACGTTATTCCAGCTATTTCTGCTGAGCGGCCACCTCCCTCCTTCCTTGACCCTCCCTCCCTTTCACTCTCTCCCCCCCTTTCTCTCCCTCCCTCCCTTTCTCTCCCTCCCTCTCTCCCTCTCCCTCCCTCCCTCTCTCTCTCCCTCTCTTTCTCCCTCTTTCCCTCTCTCTATACCTCCCTCTCCCTCCCTCCCTTCCTCCCTCCCTCCCTCCCTCCCTCCCTCCCTCCCTCCCTCCCTCCCTCCCTCATTGACCCTCCCATCTCCATTCTAAAGGCTGTCGGGTCTTCTGACCCGTTCCCGGCGGGAATTAGTGGCATTTTCTCCATGGCTGTGCTAGTGTTAAAAGGGGAAGTTCATATAAGTTATATATATATATATTTCCCCCCTTACCCGGAGTAATATCTATCCCTCCAGATGGTTTCTGGTGTGACTCGTTTAGTTTTGGAGATATCTAACTATTGTGATAATTTCCTCAGCATAATGGGCCTAAGAGAAAGATCCCCCTAACCGACAGTATTTCCTTGTATGCTTCCTGTTCGCCATCACATTGCCGCAGAGGAAAGCAGAGGACACTGCTAGTTGCCGAGTGTCTCGCTCTCCTCCAAAAAGACCACTCTTTGAGAGAGAAGACGTCACAGATGTCCTTGTAACGCAGAAAAAAAGTAATGTAATGAACAGATTACTTTCCCCATAGAGAGTAATAATAAAAGTTAGTTTTGCTACCATTAAGAGAAGTAACAAGAAATAATCCATTACTTCCTTCTTTCTGAGGAATAACCCCAGACACTGCCTGTCGCATGGTTGAAGAATGAGGCCTCCTGTTTAACAGGTAAACCGCAGAGCGTCTAAACAAGCACAACCCACAGCCCTCACAGACTGTGATTTTGCACAAGCACAATCCATAATTACATCAGGAAGAGCTTTATGGGGAGCTCTGATTCGCAGACACAGAGTTGAGCGCTGTCAACAAAACCAGTCCCTCCCGCCGTTCATCGAAAGCAAATGATAGCTTACAGGATAGCGTGATCAAAGCACAGTAGCTACTGTTTCCAGACAATGATTGATATTGTGTGTCTTAAAGGAGGAGTTCAGTGTTTTGGACACCTAGACCTACTCATTGATGATGTTGTCGAAGGGTAAAGTCCTTCCTCAGCGCAATCCATGCTGTTGATACTGGACACCCACAGCTCTGGCTAGTTTGCCGAAAAGAAAATGAACGTAAAAAAGTAACAGGGCCACTGTAAATCACACTTAAAGGAACACACCAACATTTAGGGAAATTAGCTCATCGTCTTCTCCAGAGAGAGACAAGAAAATAGATACCAGTTTCCTCTCTGTGTGTTCAGTAGAAAGCTATCCTGCTGCACGTTAGCCTAGCTGAGCACAATGAATGGAAGCAGACATGACCGGTTAGCCTTCGGGAGAGGTGTTAGTTGGGACAATGCCTAGGCTAACCGGTCATGTCCGCTTCCATTCATTGTGCTAAGCTATGCTAACATGCAGCCAAGAACGCTTTCTACTGAACACAGAGAGGAAACTGGTATCTATCTTCTTGTCTCTCTCTGGAGAAGACGGTAAGCTAATTTCTCAAAATGTTGACATGTTCCTTTAACTAAACTGGCTTTGCTTTGAGTGCAATGTGGAGAATGTTTCAGGGTTTTCCATGCAGACTGAAGAGTGGCCCCATTACTTCACCTTAGTCTATGTGGCAAACTAGCTGGAGCTGAGGGTATCCGGTATGAAGCACAGCATGGATTGCACTGAGAAATGATGTTACTCTTCAACAACATCATCAATGAGCTTTAGGGCAAGATGTCCAAAACTCTGAACTCACCCTTTAAGTTGGACATGGCCATGGATGCTCTCAATCTATGCGCTATGATGTTCCTCAGATTTATTAATGTTCCACAGAGGAGCATCACGGGAAAAGATAAGTAATCATTGCCATTTCCAGCTTCTTCCTAAGAGAGGAATGCGCTGTGTCAAACAATGACCAAAGTTCCCCCTAATGTAATCCAAAGTGGCGTGTCATTAGGATTTGAGTTTCTCCAAATACTGGACCTCACAGCTCCAAACAGAGCTTTACTGCAAAACTAATATTTACATTGACACTGTACCTCTACAAACATTACATGTACCTCTATAAAAGTAACTCACAGGCTCTCCTTGGTACCATTTCGGGTTGTACTTCTCTGGTACTTTGAGGCTGAAGCTGGCGTTTCTGGTTACATCGTACATCTTGTTGTCCACAATCCCATGAGACTCAGGATAGAGGCCCTGTAGGAGGCAACGCACACAGACACACACACACACACACACACACACACACACACACACACACACACACACACACACACACACACACACACACACACACACACACACACACACACACACACACACACACACACACACACACACACACACGCATTTTAAGGGATGTGACACAGAGAGAGCAGAGAGAGAGTGAGAGAACAAGAGAGTGAGAGAGAGAGCAAGAGAGACAGAGAGAGCAAGACAGAGAGAGCAAGAGAGAGAGCGAGAGTGAGAGAGATGGAGAGAGAGAGAGAGAGTGAGAGACACAGAGAGAGTGAGAGTAAGAGAGAGAGAGTGAGAGAGAGCAAAAGAGAGAGAGCGAGAGAGAGCAATAGAGAGAGAGCAGAGAGAGAGAGAGAGAGAGAGAGAGAGAGAGAGAGAGAGAGAGAGAGAGAGAGAGAGAGAGAGAGAGAGAGAGAGAGAGAGAGAGAGAGTGATGGAGTGTACTTTGGCAGCTCCAGGTGCTAAAACCAGGCTTACTGCACATTCCTAACTCCTCTGTGTAACGTCACTGTGTTGCATTAGAGGCAGCCGCAGGGTAAACCATCCCGTGGTGACAGAGAAGTGTGGCAGCTAATTGTAAGTTGTTTGTGTTTTGCCCGGCAACTCCTCATCCAGCCTGTCTCTTAAAGGATCCAAACTGAGCTCTTGATACTGGGACTAACTACACTAGGCAACAGGTGAATATGCGTTTTTAAATAGCTTTTTGCTGTATTGTGTGGCTGTAAAAGGGCTGTTTATGTTTACGTTGGTAGAAAAAAAAAGGATTAAATAGGATTAAATATTCCTGTTTACAATGGGTTAAGAAAGTTCCAAATAGATACCTTCTCATACTACGGATCCAATTGTTCACAAATGTATGTGAATGTGCCCCACATTTATACTGGGGTGAAGATAATTCTGGATTGGGCCTTTAATTAAGCACACATGAACCGCCGGATCCACAACAGCTGCTCTCTGCTCTCATGGAAACGACTCGAATAACAACATGTTTATTTGGGGAAAGGTGGACCAAGATGAAGTCCTGTGTAGAGATTAGGTCATGGATAGTTTCAGACAAACAACATGACCGATTGCCTACGCTAAATAAACCTGTGACCTCACGGACTGACTGGATGGAAAAGGGAAGGGGAGCCGGGACGTACGGTCACGATGGTGTAGTGGTTAGGGAAGGTCTTTGTGGGATAAGCGGGCCTCATATATGGAGTCGTCGTACCGCAGGTCCCTGAAACACAATCATAGCACATTCAATCAAGCCCACGGGCGTCTGGTAAACAGTGGTAAACAGGGGAGAGTCAACAATGGGCAGGGTTCTCTAACTTACGTAACTTGCTGATGACCGGGAGGAGGCTGCTGTAGGCTTCCAGATAGCCCGCTCTGAATCCATCCATGGAGATCAGGATAAGAGGGGGTTTTGAAAAACTAGCGAGACAAAAAAAAAACACAGAGAGAGAATGAATGAGACAGAGATTTTATAAATGGTGGAGGGGGGGGGGGGGGGGGGGGGTGGGGGGGTGGAATAATTACATTCATTGGGAGACCTGAGTTTGTCCATCTCTAGGTCTCTGTGTTGACATGCTACAGTGTAGTCAAGTCAAGTCAAGTCAGTTTTATTTATATAGCACATTTCCAGGCAGCGGCAGCTGGCACCAAAGTGCTTCACAAGCAAGTTGATAAAAACAAAATAATGTGATGCAAGGTATAAGATTAAAAACATAGTAAAGCAATGAAAGCAACAAAAACAAAACAATATGGTGCAAGATATAAGATTAAAAACATAATAAAGCAATGAAAGCTATAAAAACTGGTAGGACACAGTAAAACAAAGAGGATAGAAGGGCCAGGGGTCTAGTGGTGATTAAGTAGGGGGGAAGGCCAAGGACAACAGGTAGGTTTTCAAGAGTGATTTAAAAGCCTGCACGGTCTGGGCGGTCCGTACGCTGAGGGGGACTGTCCATCTCTAGGTCTCTGTGTTGACAGGGCACAGTGGTGTAGTACAGTAAGTCTGTCCCTCTCTACAGTAGGTCTCTGTGTTGACAGGGCACAGTGGTGTAGTACAGTAAGTCTGTCCATCTCTACAGTAGGTCTCTGTGTTGACAGGGGCCAGGCACAGTGGTGTAGTACAGTAAGTCTGTGTGCTGCAGAGCACAAAGCAGCCCTTTGACAGGGGAACATGCGATGAAATAACACTGCAAAAAAATGTAAGACACGATTTTTGTCTTGTAATAAGCCTCATTGTGCTTATTTCTAGATATGTCGTGATCTTGTTGGGATACATTTGCTTTCTGCACTGGCAGATTATTTAGCTTGTTTCAAGAATTGCACTTGTTTCAGATTAACGTAAGTGGTTTTAAGACGTTTTCTCTAAACAAGGAAGATTATCTTAAACAATCTCGTCTAAGCAAATTCGTCTGAACTAGATCACAGCAGATCATACATAATGATGAGGCTTAATACAAGATCAAATCGCTCGCCGAGCTCGTCTTTCTTTGGAGCGAAAGGCAAAGCGCCGCCCACACGGACGCGTGAAACGGGGCAGGAAGACAACTGTGGCCCAAATTGGAATTCCCCTTTCTTGAAATAGAGGTGTTTTCTATTCCTTTTTCAGACAAAACCGTTAAAGGTTACACCATCTGTGATTAGTAACAGGAGTTACATTTGATGTGATGATGATACATAATCTTACATAAGTTCCTCTTTAGTTTTAATCAACACGATGTGTGAAACACAGTATTGGAAAACGTTCTACTTTGCCATTAAAGGCAAAGCCACACATGAAAATAAAGGAAAACCTTCAAAACAGCCCAGAGAAACCGCATAAAGAAACGAGAGAAACAGCGACGCTAGTCATTAAGATAATAGTGATGAAATAAAAAACAGACAACATTCAGTATTTCAAAGATCTTAGACCGACAACCCAAAATAGCTTCCAGAGAAGCTTATTTAGTTATTTTCCATAGTCTACTGAGTTACACCCTTACCCTTAGATACACAGAGACACACACACACACACACACACACACACACATGCCCACACACACCTACATCTGACTAATACACAGTACTATTAGCTCCTGTAGGTTTCCATGTACAGTGACCTTTGCACTGTGGGTTTCCACGTAGACAGTGACCAATGTGAGCCATGTGTTTTAGGTTATTCATGATTTTCCTCGCACACATGACTAAAGCTAACATGACTAAATAATAGCCCCTTCCCTCACATTTGTGTCTGAAAATACTAGTTTTTCTCTCTCATTGCAGAATACAGTAACACTTTCGGTAACAGCAGCCTACGCAGAACAATGGCCTCAAATCAAGAAAAAGATGGCTGACACAAATGCATTATATTCAAATAGCCTCCCAGTAGGGGTGGGAATCACCAGAGGCATCACAATACTATTATCACCATACTAGAGTTGCCGTAATAAAAGACAGACACAGTGCATTACCCAGGAGGACAGAGACAGACACAGTACATTACCCAGGAGGACAGAGACAGACACAGTACATTACCCAGGAGGACAGAGACAGACACAGTACATTACCCAGGAGGACAGAGACAGACACAGTGCATTACCCAGGAGGACAGAGACAGACACAGTACATTACCCAGGAGGACAGAGACAGACAGTACATTACCCAGGAGGACAGAGACAGACACAGTACATTACCCAGGAGGACAGAGACAGACACAGTGCATTACCCAGGAGGACATTGTGGTGTTTCAATTTCCTCACACTCCTCTTCCACCCAGGTCTTCTCTCCTACTGGAAAAAGAGCATTACTGTCAGTGATACTATTATAACATACATACAGTATACACACACACACACACACACACACACACACACACACACACACACACACACACACACACACACACACACACACACACACACACACACACACACACACACACACACAAACTTCTGAAATTGGTCCCTGATTTAATTGCCCCTGCTATCTGTCATATTATAAATCAATCCTTTAGTGAATGTTTGTATCCGCAACAGTGGAAAACTGCCAAAGTAATACCACTGCCAAAAAATTTGAAATTGCCATTCTCAGGATCTAATAGTCGTCCCATAAGTTGACTGCCAGTTTTAAGTAAACTGATGGAAAGAATAGTAAGTGAACAGATTAAATGCTACTTTTCTTTTAACACATTGACCACTGATTTTCACAAGGACATTCAACAGCGACTGCTTTAACCCAAATGACGGATGATTGGCTGAAAGAGATAGATAAAAAGAAAATGGTTGGAGCTGTCTTGCTTGATTTTACTGCAGCATTCGACATCATAGATCACAAATTCTTACTTAAAAAACTTGAATGTTACGGTTTCTCCTCATCTGCACTATCTTGGATGCAAACTTATTTAGCAAACCGGAAACAAATAGTTTTTTTTAATGGGAGTTACTCAGGTTAAAACGGTAAGGTGTGGAGTACCCCAAGGAAGTTGCCTTGGGCCTTTGCTCTACACCATATTTACAAATGACATGCCTCTTGTCCTAAATAAGTCATATATTTCTATGTATGTGGATGATTCAACGATTTACACATCAGCCTCAACAGCCAATGAATTAAATACGGTCCTAAAGGCAGAGTTGCAATCAGTGATGGAATGGATAAAGAATAACAAACTAGTTCTAAACATATCAAAGACAAGTAGCATCATTTTCGGTTCAAACCATACTCTAAGAACGAACCCAGTCTTGAAACCTTTGATAAGTGATGTGGTAATTAATCAAGTCCAGGAGACTAAACTCCTAGGGGTAACATTAGACAGTAAATTGTCATGGTCACACCATATAAACAATATAGTAGTGAAAATGGGAAGAGGGATTTCTGTTGTTAAAAGATGTGCTCATTTGTTACCACTAAATTCTATCAAACAGGTAATTCAAGCTCTGGTTTTGTCAAATCTTGACTATTGTCCTGCAGTATGGTCGAATGTAACGACGAATAAACTGAAAAAATTACAAATGGTACAAAACAAAGCAGCACGTATAGCGCTTCGCTGTGAGTACAGAACTAATGTTGCAGCGATGCACAGTTGTTTAACTTGGTTACTTCTCAAACATAAATTACTCTGCTCACTCCTTGTATTCACTAGGAATATTCTTGTTACAAAGATCCCATCAATTTTATATAACAATTTATCTATAAGTCTTGACAGACACAACCATTCCACCAGACATGCTTCTGCACAATGTTTTACACTTCCAAAAGTGAGGTCGAATGCAATGAAGCAAACTGTCATGTTCCGTGGTATGCAGGAATGGAACTCTCTTCCCAGACATGTTAAGCAGGAGAATAGTAAATGTTGTTTCAAAATCGTGGTAAAACAACATTTTCAACCAAAGAAATTGACATTCCCTAATAGATAGTGTGTACGTAAATGAAAATGTATGTGTCTGATAAAGAGATAGGTATATATGGATGAAAAGGCATGTCTCTGATAGGGATATATTATTAAAATATTGTATAATTGGCTGATATGAACATAGATAATGTATGTAAAAGCTAAATAGTATATTATGCTGTATTGTATTATGAATGAATTATGAGTAGGTATCATTGTATTGTATTATGAATTCATAAGGCGTATATATTGTTGTATTGTATTATGAATTTGATTAGGGTTTTTATTGTTGTTTTAATTGTCTGTATGTCATGTAAATGTTGTGAGTGTATAAGTCTGTAACTGTATTTTATGTGTTATGGACCCCAGGAAGAATAGCCCCAGCACTGCTGTGGCTCATGGGGATCCAAATAAACTTATAAACACACACACGCACGCACGCACGCACACACACACACACACACACACACACACACACACACACACACACACACACACACACACACACACACACACACACACACACACACACACACACACACACACACACACACACACACACACACACACACACACACACACACACACACACACACACACACACACACACACACACACACACTAAAATCCACGTACAATTTAAAATAGTCAGATGAACCAAAGTTATTGTGCCAGGTAGTAGCGTGTGTTAGAATTGCTTATACGCTAAGGCAAGCTAGAGGACTTTGTAAGCCAACAGAAAAGGTCATTGTGGTTATTGTGGAAGTAGGAGTCTCACAGCAGTGACTTTGGAGTGACATGAGTGGCATCGGGTAGGCAGTGAAAAGGTCATTGGTCATCCATGCATTCACGGGATGAGCAAGATAAAGAGACTCTTGTGTTTAGGTTGACGTAAAGGTATTCCACCGTTGGGGAGCTTGGGGAGGGCAGTAGATGTAGTAAATGTAAATGAGTAAATGAGGAGAGTAAATGTTTTATTGCAACACTACTATCACCGACATCTAAGAAGGGGGATCCCCCCTTGAACGGCCCTTCTAAGGTTTCTCTCCTCCACATTGCCTGTGGTGCATTTTTTCCTATTGCTAGGTTTTAGTGTGTTTTTCCTTACCTTCACGTGGGGTATGTCTGCCTGGGAGTGTTGCATTCATTTATTAAAAAAATTTTGGACTTCATGGTGTTTTTGTTTTGTTCTTGATTTATTGTGATGTTTCTTCTTGACTTGTTTAAAGAAGACTTGTCCGGCCCATGGGGACATTAACGTGTGTTGTCGGGCCTTACAAATAAATTTGATTTGATTTGATTTAAATCATAGACACACACCGAGGTCTAGCAGAGGGTTTCAAAACATGCACGGAATGACGTTGCTGAATGATATGAGCATTACATTAATATCAGTAAAGACCTTAGCCAAGGATCTCAATGTATGTTCAGTTGCAAATCGCTGCCGTCGGGTGAAAACCTTGTACTGCATCTGAGATTCTTGTGATTTTCATGTTTTACTTGATTTGAAAATGTAGGCTACATGGTTCTCTAAGGGTGCTTTCACATCTGAGCTCTTCGATCTGTTTTAACCAAACTCCTCAGGTCTGCTTGAACACTTGGGTCTGGACTCTGGAGCAAGGAAAGATCCTGAACATTGTACCAGCTGTACAATGAAATGAAGTTGGCATCTAACCAGATTACAAATGTAACAGTAAAGTGCATAACAATATACAGTGTAAAAAGTAATTATATAAAAAATAAATACATATAGAACAAAGCTACTGCGTAAATATGCTAATCTAACAGTGATACAAGTATCACTAACTGCATCACAGTCTGGTATGGCAACTGCACTGCCTCAGACTGGAAAGCGGTGCAGAGGTGGGTGGACTGGAAACCGCCCAATGCATCACCGGTACACCACTCCCTGCAATTGAGACTGTCCAGCACAAACAGTGTCTGAGTGTCTGAGCACACATTATCGTCAAGGACACCTCTCACCCCAATCACAGACTGTTTTCCCTCCTTCCCTCCAGGAGGCGCTATAGGGATTTCCATTCCAGGTCTCAGCTGTCACCTCACTGAACTCTATTGACTGAAGTCGATGAAATGCATTCTCACATGGGTGTTGCTGTCATCCAGGTGGGAGAGGGTGGCATGTAGCGCAGAGGAGAGGCAAATTGGTGTTTGGAGGGTGAAAGGCAACCGGGGCGGAAGTCATTGAGGCTCGTGGCAGAGGAGCGTCTCGGCACCGGCACGATGGAGGTGGTTTTGAAGCACGCTGGGACACTTATTGCTTAATAACAGCGGAGCAGTGCTGCCGTTGCTTCCGCGTTTTCCCTGATTGGCTGCGACACGCCCCGCGGCAGGCGCGGCAGAGCTTGCGGCATTATGTAACCGCCCTAATCCGCCATGATTTTCATTCGGCGCTCAGCTCACCTGGCAACGCAGCGGTCCTGCGGTCCTGCGGTCCGTTGTTGACAAGTTCGAATCCCATCAAATTTTTTTTTTTAACGTGATTTTTTTTTTTAACGTGTATTCTTTCGCCGGTTAAGGTTAGGCATGGTTAAGGTTAAGGTTAAGGTTATGCATTGTTTCGGAGTTGGTTAAGGTTAGAACGGTTAAGTTTGGGCGCTGTTAAGGAGCTGGTTAAGGTTAGAGTTTGTCTTAGAGAATGGCAATATTCTTTCTATGGTTAAGGTTAAGGTTAGGCATGGTTAAGGTTAAGGTTAGGCATTGTTTCGGAGTTGGTTAAGGTTAGAACGGTTAAGTTTAGGCGCTGTTAAGGAGCTTAGAGAATGGCAATAGACAGCCTATTTCCGCACTGCCGCTCTCCCGCGTTGCCGCGGTCACATGGTCAAATTGTCACATTCTTGCACTGCTCCGCTGTTAAAAAGTAACACGCCGCTGGGACAACTCTCTGGGCTAGTGACAGGTTGAAGATGTCAGTTAGGAGCTGAGTCAGCTATCCAGCGCAGTTCCTGAACACACAACCGGGGATGTCATCAGGGCCAGCTGCCTTACGTGCATTAGCTCGTTGGCACACACGTCGCACGAGAGAGTGAGGGGTTGGAGGTTAGCAGGGAGAGCAGCTGTGATGGGCGCCTCCTGGTTGTCCCTGTCAGGCATAAAGGTGATTGAGCTCATCAGGGATATATATCTGTATCCCTGAAACGTTTACCCTCATGCATGATACAAGGTTTTCACCTGACGGACCCTGGAACCGGTAGAACTTTATTTATGAATAAAAAATAAAATAATCGTATGTATCTTAGATACTATGTATGTATATATATTACATGTACTGTATATATACATTCATTCCAATTATTCGCCTGTTTTATTCTCCATCCATCCATCATCCATTGCAACACTATATTATCACGACATGCTGTTGGGGGATCCCCCCTTTGAACAGCCCATCTGCGGTTTCTCTCTTTTTTCCCCTATTGCTAGGTTTTTAGTGAGTCGTTCCTTATCTTATAAAAAATTTAAAAGCAGCCATTTATCTTCATTGGGGAAGGTCTGGGAGTGTCGCATATTTGGATTTTATGGGTTTTTTTTTTGTTTTTGATCTATTGTGATGTTTCTTCAAGACTTGTACAGCCCATGGGGGCTATTCCATGTGATCTCGGGCTACATAAATACATTTGGTTTGATTTGTTTGATCTTATGGTTAGTGGTCGCCCTGGTTACCGTTACACACGCCGAGGTAGTTGGCACAGCAGTCCCCTGCCTGGACACAGTCGTCGGAGCAGGAGCACAGGCTATTGGCCAACCGTTCCTCACCACAGCGGAATTTGGAACAGGTCCACTGCTGACCTGGTGGGAAAAGAGAGCGAGAGAACCATGGAGTTTATGGGGAGGAAGAAAGAAGTGTGACAGAGAAATGAAGACTTTGTATATCTGGAGGCCTGCTCGCCGGATGGGAGATGGGGGGGCACACGCTCAGATCGCGCTGGTGGAGTGTTTTTTGAGGACCAACTCAAATGGAAAATACGGAATCGTAATAATAGAATCAGAATCGTGACGCAGATGAATATAGGGAAGTGAGCAGAAGTGACAGTTGAAACCGTTCACTGATTCAGTCACATGACGAAAGAGCTGAGGCGAGCACAGTCATCACTGGTGTTAGTGGGGATGGGGATGAGGGGGTTGTATCCTCAAAGATTAAAGAAATAAAGAAATAAAAAGATCTTTATTTGTGTCTTGTGATAACGCTTGAACTTTCTCATGACATTAAAACTATCAATTGTTAGCTAGCAGCTAATAACATTTTTGTTTTAGTCTTAGTCGTGTGTCAAATGGTCCTTTTTCGTTTTTATCATATTTAGTCACCTTCATTTATTTTTCATTTTAGTCTTAGTCAGTTTTAGTCTTTTTTGTTTTAGTCTAGATTTAGTCAGGGGAAAAAGCTTTGTTGACAATCATATTTGGTCATCATTTTCGTTGACAAAATTAACACTGCACACAATATACAGAGAGACAATATAACAAGCTTTTGTAACACTAAGGTTAATAGCCATTTAGAATCTAATCTATCAAATTGCTTAGATCATTTTGATGAATCGAGAATCTATTCTAAATTGAAGAAGAAATCCACTCAAATCATTTTAATTCCCCAAAAGACCATTTCATGCCACTGATATAATGATATTATAACATGAGCATCTCACTTTATTTAGTGATTTCAGGACTCTAGATTGCAGTCAAAATGGTCAAATATGCAATCTTCCTTTGAGAAGTGCAGTTCATATTTGACTTAGTAGCACTTGTGCACGTGGGAGTGAAATCGAATGGTTGATTAAAGATGCAGTCATCTAATCTATTTTAAGATTATATTTTGACAAATTACACTGGTATTGCTTATGTGTCTATGAGTTGAGCACGCCAGGCGCGTCCAACTACAGCCTGTAATAGCGGTCCGTGCCTCTCCTCGGTCGAGCAAGCGGTGCGGATCAAGAGCTGAAACAGCTCATTCATTGTGAAGACTGTTGCCTACAGTACATAATCCATTCAAGCAAAGCAAAATAGGGAGAGAGGAGAGAATCACGAGGGAGCGAGACGCAGGAGGGCTGTCGCAATCCCGCGGTGTGTCAAGGCACATGAGCTAACTTCACGTTTCCATACAGTTTACAACTCACAGATGAAATCAGGATTTATTTTCATATCCCGGACTCGAGGCCCCAATGTATACCTTTTCCTGTATTAATCTGAACCGTAGTCTCAATTATGCATAATATACATTTTATTTCTATATAAAAAGCAGTAAATTGCATTGTTTTGACCCCTGGTAAGAGTGTATGTTATTATTTGGCAATTAAAAGGTGAGGTTAGCTTTCAAAAATATCATTTATTCAAATAGAATTTATTTCCAAAATGATAAACAAAATGTGAAACATTAATAACAAAGGGCATTTTGAGTTTCATATACTATTGAAACAAGGATTTTCTTAGCTTTCTAAAGACATCACATCATCTTATAGCAAAAATAAACAAGACATGTCACTGAACTGTGTAAAGAAAAGTGGCCCAGTTTTGTAGCCTTTTTTACTTTACATGCCTATATTAAACATTTAATGTTTTCAGAACTGTGCAAAAAAAAGAAAAAGAAATATCAAGTGTCCCATTTCACTTGTTATATTTCCACATTTTAGTGTTTTTCAGTTCTTTTTTTTCATTCAGTGTGAGAAATCCAGTCTCTGTTGAGCTTTAACAAGTCCATCAAAGTCAGGTTGCATGTCTGAGGTGGAGATGCAAAGCACAGCTGCCAGATGTTCATCAGTGAGAGAGGATCTGTTCCTGGACTTGGTAAACGTCATGACTGAGAATGTCTGTTCACATATGTAGGTGGATCCAAAGAGAACCAACATCTTCTGAGCATGTCTCCTAAGCGTATATTGTGCGTGTGAACGTTGACATGAAAGAAAAAAAGTAAAAGATTTTTTTTTTTTTTTTATTATTATTATCATGTAATCTTTCGCGGGCCGGTCAGAATCACCCGCGGGCCGTACAATGCCCAGGTCTGTACTACAGGGTACTACATGGTACTACAGGGTACTACATTGTACTACATGGTACTACATGGCAATACATGGTACTACTCCCTCAGTCCATCAGAGACTCCCCTACACTCTCCACCTTCAAAGCTTGCCTCAAAACCCACCTGTTCTCCCTTGCCTTCAACCCCCCCCACCCATAACCCCCCCTCCAACCTGATTGATGTATGTCTCCTGTCTTTTTGTGCTATCATGCTGTCCTCCCTGTTCCCCCCATGGTCTCATGTTCCTTTTGTTTTTGTTTCTTTGTTGTTTCTTTGTTTTTGTTTCTTTGTTTTTGTTTCTTTGTTTTTACTTTGCTCCCGACTATTGTCAGCGACTTCGGGTCATTGAGAAGCGCTATATAAATTAAATTAATTATTATTATTATTATTATTTATATGACAATACAGGGTACTACATGGCAATACATAGTACTACAGGGTACTACATGGCAATACAGGGTACTACATGGCACTACATGGTACTACAGGGTACTACATGGCACTACAGCACTACAGGGTACTACAGGGTACTACATGGTAGAAGTAATACCCTAAGTGTGACTGACTAGATGCATCGGGCATATGTCTAAAAATGGACACTATGTCGGTTCACCTGAAGGGGCATATGACCGTTTATGGACCACTTTTTAGCTAACAACAAATCCTGATTTCACTAATCCTATGCAAAAAACACCTATCCCATCCTTTACAATGATTGTTCAACTGCAAAAATGAGTAAATGTTATCAACTCACCATGATTTGTTGAGGAAATAATGGATTTTGAAGAGTAGAAGCAGGTGCAAAAATTTGCATTTTTTTGATGTGGTGAAAAGAAGGAAGTTGCAGATAATATATTGTGTGGGGAAGTGGCCAAAAATGGTTACTTGGCCGGTAAAGGGTTAAAATTTCGGGACTCCTACGACCATAGAATTTTTGTCTAATCACGATCGCGGGTAAACTCGCATGTCTTAATAATAAATATATATATATACAGGTATATAAAAAAGATTTAAATATTTTGTTTAATACATTTTTATTAATTTTTTAATATAAGTGCGGTACCACCGCATCCTGCGGTGATTAGCCACACACACAACTGCGGTGAGAAAATGTCATACCGCGACAGCCCTGATGGAGGGAGAGCAAGCAGCTCTGGCGCGCGTGAGTTTTTACTCCCCAGTCTCATCCCCTTCAGACTCGAGTTGAGTCCGGTGCGTGACCCAAAACACAGAGCCTCTCCTGACTGCTTTTCAACACTTAGATGAAAATTATTTGCTCAATGGAGGAGAATAAAATTATCACTGGCCAGTTGACACACCGGCTCATTCACGTTAATGTTATGTAATGTATATTGTACTATGTATGATTCCATATGATTAGGAATGCGGTATGTATAGTAATATGTTTGATAGAAAGTATATTGTTACTTTCAGATTTTTAATACCACTTAATAATTGCTTGTCTGTAAATGTCTTATCTGTTGTCATGTGTATATGTTATGTGTGGACCCCAGGAAGAGTAGCTGATGTTTTGCATCAGTTAACTTAATAGGGATCCTAATAAAATCATAAAATCATGAATCTCATTCAGCTTAAACCTAAAATGTTCCCAGTCCACAGCTGTGGAATGCAGCTTTGAAACAAAGTCCATTTATTCTGCCAAACTCTCTGGATGGAATCATGCAGTTGTCGCCTCTCTTGAGTGACACACGTAATCTTCACTTCACCTGGTTCATTGTCCGCTGTGTGTGTGTGTGTGTGTGTGTGTGTGTGTGTGTGCGTGTGTATAGGTGTGTATAGGTGTGTGTGTGTGTGTGTGTGTGTGTGTGTGTGTGTGTGTGTGTGTGTGTGTGTGTGTGTGTGTGTGTGTGTGTGTGTGTGTGTGTGTGTGTGTGTGTGTGTGTGTGTGTGTGTGTGTGTGTGTGTGTGTGTGTGTGTGTGTGTGTGTGTGTG
Organism: Notolepis coatsorum; assembly: GCF_963971535.1. Taxonomy (NCBI): domain Eukaryota; kingdom Metazoa; phylum Chordata; class Actinopteri; order Aulopiformes; family Paralepididae; genus Notolepis; species Notolepis coatsorum. The sequence continues at coordinate 132,746,205 of NC_140169.1, read as the reverse complement.
TGTGTGTGTGTGTGTGGAAGGCTGAGCCGTTCCTCTGACATAAAGAGAGCGGACAGATTGCAGCGCGACTGGTTACAATTGTGACGTTCTTAAGTAAACTGTAAACAAACACGCATGTGGCAATGGGCAATATCGAGGTCAGCAAAATTATCCCGAGTTCATGTCCATATATCGTACAGTAAGTTTGTAACTGAGGGGTACAATTCCCTGACTGTATTGATAAGTATGGTATTATTAAACCACTACCGCTTGTACTTTAACTTCTGGCCATCCAGTACATGATATAGATATGATGAACACTTTCCCACCTGATGAAACGAAGTCCACACAAATGTATAAATCGAATATTTTATATAGCAAAGGGTATATACAACGTTCACTTAATGACATTTATGATTTGAAATGCACTTGTAAGGCAAATGAGTATTCTTAGGTAAATCAACATTGAATGTCCAATCTCTGGTTACGCAGGGAGCAAGTATACAACCTGGTTCTTTAGGGAACTATAGCAATGGTACTTAAATGATTATAGCTGGATACACTAAAGGGGGGGGTCCCGCTGGTTGTAAGACAGTAGGGGGGGGGGGTTAGGAGAGCCGCTGGCGGTATCCCATCTGGCCGACGATTTCTTGGGAGAATTCAGAGTGCTGAACACGGTGCCCACAGAACCTCGGTCCGCAGATGAATACAGCTGGGCCCTCTGGTGGACGGTAGCTGCCGGTCCACAACGAAGAGACGTGAGGCGACCTCACTCGGGGTAGAGCGCCGTCTCACCTGGACTCCTCTCGGGGGGTAGTTCCAACACTCAGCAGTGTTGGCCGTTATCCATGGCATAATCAAAGCACCCAAAGCACGTAGATAATCCAAGCCGTGGAAGGCTCGCCGTCGTCCGGGTAAAGTAATCCAATGTACAGGTCCACTCGTCCTGGCCCGGAGCTCCTCGGATGCAAGCACCACACGTGGTCTGCCCAGCCTGGTTAAGACTCCAGATAACGTCAGGAACGATGGGGGTACTGCTCACTTTATAACTCTAACCGAACGATGCACCATACATAATAGACTATTATTAACTTAATAGAAATACGTCCCACTCGACGGTATAGTGCCAAACTATGACAATTCAACTATTAATCCACACGATGTCTCAATGCCTATTCTGAGGCCAAGTAGGCCTTACTGCACCACACGTGCGTCGTGGGTGAGGCTTCGCGTCTGTTACTAGGTTGGAGGGTAAAGGACTAATGGACTAAAAGAAAGTTCTACTTTACTTGCGCCATATATATATGCGCTGTGAACAAATAGTACCATTCGTATTTCGCCAGACGTATTCCTACGCGGAACCGGGCTTGTAACGACATGTTCGTCGGCACGATTGAACTTGAACCAAGGGGCTTGGCTGCTGGCGCCAGGTTCTCGTCCAATGGTAGAATGAAACTATTATGGGCTGTTAGTAGACTAAAGGGATATTCAGTGTATATTGTACAAGGAATATACAGGGGATATCAACGATATACAAATACTATTAAATATATATCCATAAATAAATATATATATTCAGTTTAATCTGATCCTTCACAACAAAGTTGATGTACTGTAGGTCTATAGCTGCTGCAGCCTCTAGTCTAGTCCATCGCTTCAGTGAGGAGCCAGAGGCGAACTACTGAAAAAAACTGTAGTTTGCCAAACTACTAGCTACTTCACAGTGAAAAGTAGTTCAACTAACTAACTACTCCCAAAAGACAGTAGCTTGATAAACTAAAGTGAAGTAGTTCATCTACATCCAAACTACATGGCGGAAAATTATCCCAATCTGAGTCTGGAATCTCTCATATTTGACATGCAACAACTGAAGTGATACTGAGTAGTGTGTGTGTGTGTGTGTGTGTGTGTGTGTGTGTGTGTGTGTGTGTGTGTGTGTGTGTGTGTGTGTGTGTGTGTGTGTGTGTGTGTGTGTGTGTGTGTGTGTGTGTGTGTGTGTGTCTGTGTGTGTGTGTGTGTGTGTGTGTGTGTGTGTGTGTGTGTGTGTGTGTGTGTGTGTGTGTGTGTGAGTAAAGTGTGTGCATGTTTGATTTAGTGACTAAGACAGGCAGAACATCACGTGTTCATGTCTGAGGGCGTTTTAAGGAGAGGACTGGAAGCAGTTGTCGAAGTGGAATCAGGAAAATGCAACATTTCTTGTGAATAATGTTTGTAATTAACTATGTAAACTACATGACCCAAAGTAGTTAACTACTGAAAAAGCTACTGAGATTTGAATGTCGTTAAACTACCACCCAACACTGGGAACCAGTAAAGGAGATTGAGTGCTGAGTGGACTTGCAACTGAAGGATACTTTAGCAGGTCAATGTGAGAGGGCCCTTCCTAACTCTCTGTCCAGGCCAGTGGTCTATGTGTGGTTTGGACCACGATCAACTGGACAGCCAGACAGGGAGATATTCAGTCTCAGGTGACAAGTTGCTGTGGTCAGTAATCCTGGGCAAAACACACTCTCACATCAGCCTTATATATATAGCCCTCCACTGGGGGGTGTAGGAACTAATATCAGTACAGTAATCTGTAGCAGTGTTTTAATGCTGGGCCCAAAATAATTGCAATGTTTTTCTTAGTTTTGACGGTATAACCACAATTGACAAATTACAATATAATATAAGATATTATTCATGTTGTTATCTTATGCTATTTCATTCAAAGTGGTCTATTTTCTGTAACCTTTTTTGAATACTGCTGTAAGGAAAGTTAAAAACATACAGTATACGATATGTATATATCGTGGACTACGGTATAGGAAAAATCCATACCTTTGAGTGGATCCATGGCGGTATACCTTCATAATCAAACCCATAAACAAGGTGGCCTATTGGGATGTTGGAGCCTAATGTGAAAAACGATGTGATTTTATATGTCTGCAACTCTGCACTTTATGTGCTCATGTTATGCCTGTCTTTTTTGCTGCTGTGAAGCACTTTGAGTGTATTATTATTATTATTATTATATTATTATATTATTATTATTATTATTATTATTATTATTATTATTATTATTATTATTATTATTATTATTATTATTATTATTATTATTATTATTATTATTATTATATATTATATTATATTCTGTATACCTCCCAGCCCTACGGTGTTACATAAACTCTTTGGATTGGACGAAAAACTACTGAAGGGCCCGTTTTCTGGTCGTTCCCACATGAAAGACTTCCATAAAGCCTTAATGAGCCTGGGCTCCAGGGAGAGAGACCACATGACTCAGTTTGGGTCCCCACATGACAAGACTACTAGTAAAGTAATATAATGTATAATGTAATATAATAGTAATATAATGTTTTAATGAGCCAGGGTCCTAGAGTGAGAGACTACCAGTAAATCTACTCAGTTTGGGTTCCATATGACAAGGGGATACTAGTACGTTTCAATAAACCTGGATCCCAGGGAGACAAACTACCTTTACTCAGTTTGGGTCCCAACGCATCAAAATAGTTATATCGTGTTTTAATCAATGCCCTTCTTCAATTTGAGAAGAACATGTCCAGCTGTGAGGACTGTAGTTGCCTAGTTACTAGGGGTGTAACGGTACACAAAAACCACGGTTCGGTACGCACCTCGGTTTTGAAGTCACGGTTTGTGGCGGGTTTTCGGTACAGTGGGGGAAAGTTCCACTCAGGGGTGATGTAGTGTGCAGTAACTGTTAAGTAGGGCTGTCAACGTATATTCTATATTCAAATGAATAAATCGTTGTAAAAATTATTTAATAAAAAAAAAACGCAAAGTTGCGACAGACATTACAGCGCATGGGGAAACGGCACGGCAGAGAATGCGCGGTGCACCACACCCGGCCATATCCGGGGACAGCTGCCCACGCTGACCACCATCGCTGGCCCCCGAAATGGAAGAGGGGTGTTTTTGGCACGGCGGTTTGCGACAGAGGGGACCCTGACACAGCTGCCCACGTCTAACCAGAAGGATTCCATCATGTTATACACACACATGTTATACAACACTCCAACCAGAGTGAACATTCCAACCCCCGCTCCGTAACAAACACACAACAGAAACCACACCCTTGATTGATTTGATGCATACATAATGTGTAACGACACAGCATTGCTTTCATCTAAAAAACTACTGTTGACATCTCTTTGCCTCTCTCGTGGTGTTTGGTAACCTGACCTCCTCATCTCTGCTGATGTAAATACCCCTGGTGTTTGGTGTCTGAGGCACGCGGGGTGGTGGGGGGGTCAGGAAGGAGAGAACACTTACTGGGTTCCAGGCACACTTCCTGGTAGTCCAGACAACAGGTGCCCTCGGCCTTGCAGGACGGGTCGCATTGGCACAATGCAGTCTTGTCCCTGCTCATCAGACACCTCTTACTACAGCTGGTCACTGTAGTGAGAGAGAGAGAGAGAGGGGGAGGAGAGAGAGAGAGAGAGAGAGAGAGAGAGAGGAAGAGAGAGAGAGAGAGAGAGAAGAGAGAGAGAGAGAGAGAGAGAGAGAGAGAGAGAGAGAGAGAGAGGAGAGAGAGAGAGAGAGAGAGAGAGAGAGAGAGAGAGAGAGAGAGACAATTGTGGGAAGAATTCATTATAGCAGTCACAGTTTTAAAACTGAATCAAACCATAAACAAGTTGGCCTGTTGGGATGTTAGATCCTAATGTGAAAAACTGTGATTTTATATGTCTGCACTTTATGTGCTCATTTTATGCCTGTCTTTTTTCTGTTGTGAAGCACTTTGAGTTGCAGTTTCTGTATGAAAGGTGCTATACAAATAAAGTGTATTATTATTTATTATTATTATTATTATTATTATTATTATTATTATTATTATTATTATTATTATTATTATTATTATTATTATTATTATTATTATATTATTATTATTATTATTATTACCGTGTGTTGAAAGATACCTATATATTTCCACATACAGTAAAGGTGAAGAAGCAAGAATACCAGTGTGCCCGATTATTCTATCCGTGTTGGAGCCAGTTTAGAGGTTTTTAAAACTCAGAATAGCAGAATATATTGAGATAAACTTGATTTACCAAAAAGAAGACTTAAACGTACAGTATGTACATTTCTGCCACTATGAGTCACTCAATCGAAATAATAACAAAAGACGGATTTTGATGACGTTGTGAAGTAGCATGGGATCATGGAAGTTGTTGTCTGCATTGTTCAAATGCACTGCACTTTTGTTAACTTTTTGCTAGATTGAGAATTCAAAAACATCACTCAAATTTCTATATTAATCACAGAGTTGATAAATAGCTCAAACGTGTTAGCAGAGGAAAGCTAATGCTAGTGGAATGAAAAATGATAAAATCATTAGCACCGTACTCCGGGAGGTATAGTTAAATAAAAACACAGATTTGGGTGGTCTAACCTAGTTTGCTAGTTAGGGATTAGTCAAGCTTTCTAACCACATATGGTCCATTTGATAGTTATGGTAGTGTATAGCAAAACTTTTAGTGATTCAATGGTAAATAAAATTGTAGCTAACTACTTCAGCTAAAAGGGAGCTGTCAATCAAGGAGCTGTCCCCTAAAGAGCCAATCACAGTGCGATATTGGAGGCACGGCAGTTTGTCATGCTACAAGGTGGGTTAGGAAGGGGGTAAAGGGGATATGACGTCATTGGGAGAAGACCAAAGGTAACGTTCCGTTCACCTGATTGAAATTAAGGATTTCTTTTTTTTTAACATTGTTGGAAACATTTGGGATAATGTAAGTACACAACTCAACAACATATATAACATTGGTCTAGTTGTTTTTAGACATTTTAATGTGAGAATGTGACATTTTATATCTTTAATTGCTTTGTACACAAGTCAGGCACACATGCTGAAATTGTATAAATGAGAACCATGTAATGTTGCTCATGATGAATCATTCAGACGAGGAATCTTGCTTGTTTTAAGTTTTGTTTTTAAACCTAATTATCTGTGGATGGTATGTTGGAGTGTTGTGTATCAAAGTAAGTAGAGGTTGAGTACTTTCAGGAAATTTACCACGCTCATACTCCCAAAGAGATTTGGATTGATTTCACACAGCAAATACAGTTGGCCTATCCAGAACATGTTGACGGTTGAGGCATTACCATACAAATTCACCAGTGCTTGTTTGTTTGTGCGAGGTGCTAAACCAAAGTTTTACATATTTCTTTTATGTTTTGCATATATTTGCATATATATATATATATATATATATATATATATATATATATATATACTTGTTTTGTAAGGTTTTAAATTAATAAGGAATAACATTAATTTTGAGTAGTGGAAAAGGGGTAGGATTAAATAAGTGTATACTTCTTCCTACTCCTTTTCGAACATGTAAATTAAAAATTCTCTAAAATGTTTTTATTTCATTGCTAGAGATTAATGATTTGTTTTTGTTTTATTTTGTTTGTATTTATTTAAATAAAGATTTCAAATCAAAATCAAATCAAATCAAAGTTCAAAGTTGAATATCCACCCAAAAGGTGGAGGCAGCACACACACCTCTTCAGGACGCGTCTATGCCTTCTACAACGCTGTTCGGTTTCCGGGTTCCTCTGATTGGCCACTAAGGCTAAGCCCACGTGACCCTACGCTAGCACGCCCCCCTTATCGCCGCCAGTTATCGCTTACACCCGCGCGTGCGCATGAGCCGCGACTTTACACTCTCGCGCTGTGAAGCGCCAGCGGGGCGATGCAGTGGTTTCTCCCCGGCTTCCGTGCGCCGCGCTGCCGCCGGCTTGACTCGGTCCAGCTCCAGCAGCAGCGACCGTCTTCCGTTGTAGAAGCCCCTTCAATGACAGAGCTCTCATATTTGCGAATGCATAAACTATATCTTAAATTATGGCTATGTGTCTAATATGGCCGTCGCTTATCAATTACTTGTTTTGTTTACATCAGGGTGAACGCGGTTGTATTCGCAAATATGAGAGCCAGCAATACGCAGCTCCAGTTAACCTAATTTATACCGTAATGAATCATTAAAAAAATATACCGTTAACTGGAATATGTTGTTTCTTTACACATATGTTGGATTATGTAATTGGTTTGTCATGACAAACCAATAAAAAATCGCTACTTTACATCAGGGTGAACGCTGTTACGCTGCCACCACCCACTTCAATGACAGAGCTCTCATATTTGCGAATGCATAAACTATATCTTAAATTAATTAATATGGCCGTCGCTTATCAATTGCGAATGCAACAGCGTTCACCCTGATGTAAACAAAACAAGTCATTGATAAGCGACGGCCATATTAGACACATAATTTAAGATATAGTTTATGCATTCGCAAATATGAGAGCTCTGTCATTGAAGGGCTTCTACAACGGAAGACGGCCGCTGCTGCTGGAGCTGGACCGAGTCAAGCCGGCGGCAGCGCGGCGCACGGAAGCCGGGGAGAAACCACCGCATCGCCCCGCTGGCGCTTCACAGCGCAAGAGTGTAAAGTCGCGGCTCATGCGCGGGCGTAAGCGATAACTGGCGGCGATAAGGGGGCCGTGCTAGCGTAGGGTCACGTGGGCTTAGTGGCCAATCAGAGGAACCCGGAAACCGAACAGCGTTGTAGAAGGCATAGACGCCTTCAGGACACTGTTGTTGACACAATTTTGCCGATTCCTTCTGAACAGGTCAACTGACACGCTAGCGTTTAGGGCTACACACAGAGAACGTAGTTCTTCATAATTAATTGAGTTTCAATTTCAATTGCGATTTTGGTTTCCCACGATCAAGAAAACAAGATAATCGAGATATATATTATATATATATATATATATTATTTTGAAACATGTTTGGTAACTTGCAGAAGATGACAGAAAGGCAGCCTTTGGTCGAGAAGAAAGGTCAAACAAATTCAGTCGTCATTATACGATGTTCTCAAATCAACGAGTAGTTGTGTTTAATAATCGTGATTTTAATATCAATGACAATAATTGTGATTATGATTTTTTGCCATAATCAAGCAGCCCTAGTTCTTTGTCTGAAGGTCGTTTATAGTTAAATCATACCTTTCACGTCACAACGCTGCTTCAGAAAAAGCACGACGGCGAGGATGACAACCAACAGACACAGCAACAGCACCTACAGACGAGAGGGGACAGGAGTCAGGATGGTGACAAAACGTACAGACGAGAGGGGACAGGAGTCAGGATGGTGACAAAACGTACAGACGAGAGGGGACAGGAGTCAGGATGGTGACAAAACGTACAGACGAGAGGGGACAGGAGTCAGTACAGTCCCATCATACTCCCATATTCAATAACAATGCACTCTTAATGGAAAAACGTCCTATAAGATTCCCTATATGGGAAGAGCAAGGCATACACTCATTAGAGGGGATATTTTTAATAACCAGGGTTTTTGTAGTTATGGAGAAATATGCACAAAGTTTAACCTCACCGAGTCCACATGGCTTTTTTACATACAGCTACGCCTATGTTTGAGGTCAAATGTATAGATGTAGCAGTACTGACTATCTGTATGTCATGTATGTCATATATGTCCTGATGAATTGAAAATGGGGGACCCTGATGTAAACAAGACGAAAGCCTTTCTCTGGTCTGCATCCCCTTAACAATTGTGTGTATTGAGCTGTACTGTATTGTACCCATTCTGCAATCTGTTAATAAAGTTTTCAATCAATCAATCAATCAATCTCACGGTGTTCCATTAGACATACCAGTTGAACACCACAGATACCACAAATTCTTCTATGAAAGAGATACATTGAGAGGTTTTGTATCAGGTTTTTATTATCAATTACTAACGTCCTCGTATGAAACCCTCCAACTAGACTCTGTCTGGAGGAGGGATATACCAGACCTGGAAAGTGACTTTGATTGGCAAGAAGCATGGGCAAATGTCCGTCTTACATCAAGGAACCCGGACCATCAACAAATCAATCTTAACTATATTCACAGGACATACTTGACTCCTGTAAGACTGAACAGAATGGGCCTTAAACAAGACTCAAAATGCTCCCAATGTACAAATGGAGACGAAGGGACATTTATGCACATGTATTGGGACTGCCCACCAGTTAAGGCATTCTGGAAAGATGTGACCCATCAATTATCAAAACTCGTATCTTGGAATATACCAGTACACCCCTCTGTATTACTATTGAATGATGTTTTTGAGTTTGCAGTAAATCCACAGCTAAAAAGATTGGTTTTATCGGGTATCACAGTAGCTAAAAAACTGATCGCATCACGCTGGTTTCAACCGGAAAAAATGTGCAGGAAGGTTTGGTCTCTTACATATCTCGATGTGATTTATCAAGAAATATCTACAGCAAGAATTCTGGGTCTCAACGAATCCAAAATGTCAATGTGGTTAGAAGTGGTGGAGAGAATAAAAGCTAGCTTATAATGGTAGTGTCTGGTTAGAGTGAGGGATAATGGAGGTACTATCCAAGGAGGGGTCCGGGAGGGGGGGGGTTCGAGCTGGAGCATATGTGTGTAGGGTTTTAGAAAATAGGTATTAGGGGTATATCCTGTATAAGGCATTTGTATAATTGGTAATTTCGTTGGATATACACTATATACGTTTAAATATTATTATAGACTTTTTTTTGTTTTCTGTTCTGTACTTGCATGTCATTTTAGCCACCTTGTCTGTTAGTTTCATTATGATTATGTGTTGAGTACTGACTTTTAATAATTTTTGTTTTGCAATAATAAAAAAAAAAAATTATGTCTTCATACTGTACACTGCATTCCAGGCCTCGCCATGCATTACATGGAGCCATGGTTCCAGTCTGTGCCTGACACGGCACAGACCTCAACCATCTGACAGTTAATGTATACGGTCTATGATATATGTACCAGCAAAGTGGTTATAACTAAGCTTCTATTTTATGAGAATATTTTGAAGACACCATGTACAGGGTGGATGTTCTATGCAGGCGTCCCCATATAGACCAGACAGTTTGATTTGATTTTATTTGATTTTATTAGGGATCCCCATTAGCTGGTGCGATAGCAACCAGCTAGTCTTCCTGGGGTCCACACACAAAAAAACACAAAAACAATCACCATTGCAAAAAAACAAAATTATTAAAAGTCAGTACACACAATGCATAATGAACCTACTGTAACAATTAATATAGCTAAAATTACATTAGTGTAAAACAAAAACAAAAAAACACTTTACAGTGTTAAAAACAATTTAAAAACAATTTAAGATTCTTTTTAAAAGTGAATCTACTGTAAATGCAGCAGAGGTTCCGAGGCAGGCCATTCCACAGAGTTAATGCTCTAAAAATAAAAGATCTCCCCAGAGCGCTGGTTCTAGGACCTGGCAATTCAAGCTGCCCACTACTGGAACCTCTAGTGTAATGCTTGTGCACAGTATTACTAAAAACAATCTGATTATGTATAAAAACAGGAGTCTTACTGCTCATGACCAACTTGAACAGCACAAGTATATTAAAAGACAATCTATTTTCAACGTTAAGCCAAGAGAGGCGGGCATGCATACGGCTCACATTAGACCTTAGTGAGCAGCCCAGTACCAACCGTGCTGCCCTGTTCTGGACCACCTGGAGCTTCCTGAGGTCACCACTGGCAGCAGATGACCACATCGCAGAGCAATAGTCAAGATGACATAAAACTAAACTTTGCACTATCTGACATAAAAGGGGACAACAAAAGAAGCACATTTCCTGGAAATACCAATTGCTCTTCCCATTTTTAAAACAATATAATTAATATGCTGAGACCAAGACAGAGTGCAATCCAGCATCACTCCAAGGAGTTTAGTACTTTCAACTTGTTGAACTGCTGAATTACACAAGTTTAAATGAAGCTTTGGATTTGTAGATAACCTGTGCCTTGTTCCCAGCACAATACATTAGTCTTGGAGATATTAAGGACAAGTCTATTACATACTACCCAGTCATGCACAACTTTAAGTTCTCTACTCAAAACTTCATTAAGTACATTGCATGATGGTGCCGCGTAATACAATGTTGAATCATCTGCATAAAGAACTGTTGTAGCACATTTGGTAGCCCAAGATAGGTCATTCGTAAATACAGAGAAGAGCAAAGGTCCTAGGCAACTTCCTTGCGACCCGCCACACTCTAGACCTCTGCTACTGGACAGGCTGCCATTTAGATACACCTTCTGTGATCTAGAGGACAAATAACTTAGTATCCACTTTAAAGCAGAAGAGTTAAAACCATAACATTTAAGTTTATCAACCAGTAGAGAATGGTCCAGCACATCAAATGCAGCACTAAAATCTAACAGCACAGCTCCCACCAACATAGAGTTATCTATAGCTTTAAGCCAGTCATCAGTCATCTGTATCAAGGCAGTAGAAGTAGAGTGACCAGCTCTATAGGCATGTTGAGAATCTGTTGCAAGCTTGTTTGAAACAAAATACTCTTGAATTTGTGAATGCACCAACTTTTCCATGATTTTGATCAAGACAGGTAAAATACTTATAGGTCTAGAATTTCCCTCATTAAAAGCAGATTTGGTATCCTTAGGTAAAGGAAAAACCTTAGCCTCCTTCCACATCTTTGGAAATAGACCCACATCCAAACATCTATTCATAATATGACATATAGGAGATGCTATAATACCAGCAGTCATTCTCAGCACTTTACTATCCAGGTTATCTAGGCCTGCTAACTTACTATCAGGAAGAGAGCGGAGTAACCGCTCCACCTCACTGACTTCAGCCTGATGAAATTCAAATTCACACATTTTGTCTTTCATTATAATATACTTAATACAGTCATTTGTTTTCAGGTTGTTTGACATATTCATAGCATGCCTTAGTTTAGATACTTTACCCACATAATATTCATTAAAATGATTTGCAATCTCACCTGGTTTCGTGAGAACAAATCCATTTGATTCCACTAAGGGTGTGCACACAGTTGTCTTTCGACCCATCATTTACATCATCGTGTAAACCTGACATATGTACCAAGCAGAGTGCTCTACCGAGTTGTACTTATCTAAATATCACGTACACATAACATGACGTACTATCACAATTTTAATGTTTGAATATGCATTTAGTAATATGACCTTTCTTTGTCTGTGAAAGACAAACTCTTTACTCTCTTACTCTCTTCTCACCACATTTCTCTCTTTAATACTTCTGTACCACTTTGTATAATTTTGATTCTACTAACTAAATGGATCCATTATATATATTGTAATAAACTATCGTATTGAACTACGAAGGTAAACATTATGCTAATAGCAGTAGCCATACCATACCTGGTAAACAGAGAAAAATTTGAGACCCAGGGCAGAGAACTAGAAGGAGAATGATCAATACAGTTTTGTTCTATTCTGTATTGAGATAGTTACATTACACCCCTATTTTCTTGGTGTTGTACACATCAAATTAGGCCTGCCACGATAACACATTTTGCTGGGCGATTAATTGCCCCCGAAAATATCGCGATAAGCGATATTATTGCGACCGGTTAGAGAATTTTTTTTTGGAGAAATTTATTTCCCAAAACTTTTATTTTGAAGCCCACCGTTCCGTCTTTTCCGGTGTTTTAGACTTTTATTTTGAAGCCCACCGACCGGACCGGAAGTATTGTTGCGATTATCAGGTACTTTGGGTACCAGAAAAGTCACGTGAAACACTGCAGACCACTGATTGGTCAGAATAGAGACGCGTCTCTAGGATTTCATAATCATTATGTTTGCAGCAGGCACAAGTGCAATAAACAAAGGATACAGTCACTGTGTATTCTGCCTCATTTATTGATTAAACAAAACCGACATCAACACAATTTGCCACCGAGCGGAGAGTTTAGTCTCGCAAAAAGATCGCTGACTTGTTAAGGCTTGTTGTTAGGTTAGGTGCTAATGTTGTGCTAGCGTTTTAGCATGGCTATCGTACATAGCGTGATCAATATAACTCGCTATTGATTGTTTGTATGAGTAACGTTAATGCTAGTAGAATAGACACAACGTGAGGTAATCACCATCCATTTTAAACCGGTTATTACCTAATGCTAACGTTAGCAAATAGACGCGACTGGTAACGTTACAGCTAACGTTAACGCTTGTAGAATAGACACAATGAGAGGTAACGTTAGCGTTAGCAGAATAGACACAACGAGGGTCTCGTTAATGTTGTTATTGATTGATTGATTGAAAACTGTGTTTACTCTGTTTGTATGAGTAAGCTCCTGTGCTGTGCTCTGTAGTAAAGCCAGCGGCCCGCCTCCCAACACGGACAGTGACTGACAAGGGGCACTGGGTCCGCCTCATTAAAACAAACGCGCAAATAGCAATTAATCGCGCCCGTCAAAATCATTGCATTCATTTTAATTATCGCGGCAATTAATCGATTTATTGCTTATCGCGGCAGGCCTACATCAAATTATCTAATTTCTACTTAAAATCTGAGTCCTCGGAAACAGTTGGTATGCATATTCTGTGTTTTAAGTCAATTGTAGCATGGAACTTGATCCAACGTTCAACCTTTTTATAAGGAAATATTGAAAAAAATAAATGAGACCCCCAAATAAAATAATAACTTCCGTCTCCTACTTTGCTCCCTGGACTTGGAATAATCTGCAGAGTGAACTACATCTGACTAATCTAGTCCCTTTGGGAAAATATAATGTTAAAAGGTCCATGTAACTGAGAATTACACCTGCTTTAATTGAGCTGGATTCAGTCTTGTCGTGTGATTGATACATGTATTCCCTGTGAGTTGTGTTTATATACATTTAGTGTTTTGCCTGTCTGTGTTTTTTTCTTTTTTTTTAACTGTAACTGGTGAACTGTCTTGGCCAGGTCTCCCTCAGAAAAGAGATTTCAATGGCAAGGACTTCCTGTTTAAATAAAGATTCATAAACCAGGGTTTTCCATAAAAAAAAAAAAAAAGGAGTCAGGATGGTGACAAAACGTACAGACGAGAGGGGACAGGAGTCAGGATGGTGACAAAACGTACAGACGAGAGGGGACAGGAGTCAGGATGGTGACAAAACGTACAGACGAGAGGGGACAGGAGTCAGGATGGTGACAAAACGTACAGACGAGAGGGGACAGGAGTCAGGATGTGTGAGGTTTGGTCCGCTCCCCACCCACATGCTCCGTTCCTTTAAGGTACTTTGTTGATTAATTGCATTCCCCGCCACACGCTCCGTTCCTGTAAGGTGCCGTGTTGATTGGTGCTTTCCCCGCCACACGCTTCTGGAGCAAGTATCAATTTCATCCCGCAGCTGTCACAGCTTGTAATCAGCGCCCTGTGGCTTTATATACTCTGATCCCCCCACTATCGATGTTGGATCGTTCTGAATTACTCCTGCATTTGCCTGCCTTCCCCGTCGCTGTTTCCTGTCTTTTGCTCTCCAGGGCCCTCATGCATCAACGTGTTCTACGCACAGATCTGTGCGTAACCCGTGCGTACGATCATTTCTAAGCAAAGAGTGGGATTCATCAATTTGAACTTGAACTTGACTTCGTGCGTACATCTACGCACAGGTCAGACCTGGCGTACCTCGCGCCCAGTGGTAGAATATATTATTACAACAAGGAAATGAGCTTCTGTGCATAATAACACTGGATGTTCTGTATGAACCGTATAGTTCATTATAGTTCATTGTAAGATAGCAACAGTATTGTAATTATGGTCAAAACCCTATAAATAGCATTTGGAATAATAGATCTTTCTCTCAGAATGAATGCAGCATGGTTTATATAGCGTTATCGGAATATACGGGGTGTAGGCTACTGACTGACTGCGCTCCGCGTAGCTTGATTGATTGATTGATTGAAAAGTTTATTAACAGATTGCAGAATGGGTACAGTACAGTACAGCTCAGTACATACAATTGTTAATTGGGGATGCAGACCAACTTTCGTCCTGTTTACATCAGGGTCCCCCATTTTCAATTCATCATAAATCATAAAGCTCAACTCGTTATTATTTTGCGCACAGACCGCCGAAACACGGGAACGTTTTGATTATATTTAAGAGGCTTTATGTTAAACGAAACAAGTGGAATTTCGAAGCTGTAAGCAGAATAAGTCATATGAATATAGTGTTCTTCCCCCTTTTTACTGTACAAGAAAGAATAGAAAACGCATTGCAATGACACCATGCAGATAGTGGACAGACTATATGATGGGATTCAAGTTCGCGTTTTTGTTGCTCATAGTCATAGGCATGCTGTCAGAGTATGATATCTTAATCAAACATTCTAGAACATTTGTCGTCACAGATCATGTCCTAATGGAACATAGGCTATGGCATGGATCGTGATATTGTGTGGACTGTTATTATTACTGTACGGCGGTACCACCCATTGTGACAGCAGCCTTGAGTCCCGCACACAAACATGATGGAATTCAAGTTCATGTATTGAAAGGCAGGATACATCATACATGCAGTGAGATTCATTGTTCTTGTATATGCTCTCGTATTATATTGTTTATGTAGGCTACCCAATACTGACATCAAAATAGATTGTAGTATGCCTCTAGAAATCATATGCAGCAGGTAGAAAATTGACGGGAGATCCATCGCGATTTGGAATAGAATTGAGGAGAACTTTAATCCGTGGGTATTAATCAAACAACAAGGGAAAAGGCAGTCATATTCCAGCCCGGTCTTTATTAGCCGACAACAAAATAGATGCCTCTAAAAATCATATAGCCAATCGAACACAACTAATAAAGGCATTCATATTACAGCACGGTTATAATGACACACAACCAACGCCAAACAGTGGTCAACGAACGGTCTTTATTAGTATTTTGAGCTGTCCAGGCAGAATTGCAGCAATGGTCTTAGGGAGCCGTTGATATCTGACATCACCGTTTACAAGTCCGCCTTTTATTTATCCCATAAATCATAATACGCGATAGTGTCTTCTTGGTTCGACAGCAGTGAATTCTCCGTGGAGTTTCTCGGAGTCCCGCTCGCGTTTTCCTTAATGCCAAGCAAGCAGTGCAAAAATGCTTCCGCATTCGTCACCGCACGCTAGTGCGGTAAAGCGCCCTTCTTTTCAGACAAATGCTACCGTGCGTGCACCGGCGGCGGCGTGCTCGCTCAGGTGCGTGCGTGCGCCGGCGTGCTCGCGCGAGGTGCCCGCGCATGCGCATGAGATCCCGCCTTGGTTCGACACGAGCGGAGCTCAATATATATAAGTCACCGCCCCTTATTCAGTATCTAGCAATAGCTCAATTGGCAAGGCCACATGGCTGTGGATCCTATGGCTCGTTTGCTGGCGAGTTCGAATCCCATCGAAAATATTTTTTAACGTGATTTTTTTTTAACGTGTATTCTTTCGCCGGTTAAGGTTAGGCATGGTTAAGGTTAAGGTTAGGCATTGTTTCGGAGTTGGTTAAGGTTAGAACGGTTAAGTTTAGGCGCTGTTAAGGAGCTGGTTAAGGTTAGAGTTTGTCAAAGAGAATGGCAATATAATTTCTATGGTTAAGGTTAGGCATGGTTAAGGTTAAGGTTAAGGTTAGGCATTGTTTCGGAGTTGGTTAAGGTTAGAACGGTTAAGTTTAGGCGTTGTTAAGGAGCTGGTTAAGGTTAGAGTTTGTCAAAGAGAATGGCAATAGACAGCCTATTTCCGCGCGACCTGGGCGCTGGGCGGCGGAAAATGAAAGGCGCATTACTGCACGCCACTACGGTAAATTTTTGCACTGCTTGCTTGGCATAAAGCTACACGCGTCCCGCTCGGGTCGGTCCATTATTTCACATCCCATGGGGGGTGTTTCCTCATTTTCATGACCATATATGGATAATCATGCACGAGCATTGACGGTAGAACAAAGTGGTATTCATCAACACGGCAGGGCATAGAGCCTGCGTACGCACGTGTGATGAATGCCGACTTCCCTGTGCGTACGCTAGGGGCCCTCATTCATCAACGTGACGTGGAAAATGTTCTATTTCCACACGTAAGCACAGAATTTAGAATGAGTGCACGCACAAAATAAACGGGATTTACCACACGTGCGTACGCAGGTTCTACGCACACCTGTCATGATAAATATCACCTTGGCCCTGCGCCGAGGCTCGTGCACACTTTCACGTATTTGCATACCAGAACCGCCCCGATTAACCATATACGGTAATGGACCACCCCCATGAAATGTGGAAAAGTGGACTAAGCCGAGGGTGTTGTACACTGTCGGATATTATATCTATTAACTTCCTAAAAGACCATTGCTGCCTGGACACCGCAAACACTAATAAAGACCATTAACCACTGTTTTGCCGTTGCCCGTTAGTGTCATTAATGCATGCTGGAATAAGAATGCCTTTCTTAATTTATTTTTAATATTAATAATTATTATAATACAATAAAAGACAGCTCCGTCTTTTAATACACATATATTGTACAGTAACGTCAAATAAATACTACAGTCCCCGCTGAAATAAAGGTTCTGCACGCACATACCAGCAGTGATCTACAGCATAAAAGATAGCCACTTTATAATACTATTCTGAGTAGATAATTCATCTGTATCGCAACAGAGTCACGGATCTGGTCGGGGCAGGTAGCATTATGTCGGGAAAATCCTTATGAAATAAACAAAAGTGAATTAAAGAATTTAAAAACAAAGTTTAGCATATTCAATCGTTTTATAAGCTTTCTGAGTAGATAATTCATCTGTATCGCAACAGAGTCACGGATCTGGTCGGGGCAGGTAGCATTATGTCGGGAAAATCTTTATGAAATAAACAAATGTGAATTAAGGAATTTAAAACGAAGTTTAGCATATTAAATCGTTTTATAAGCTTATAGCTTTTTTCGTGCTGATTGGAGAAGGGTCCAGCTGCAGAGCCGGAGAGCAACTCTCAGGGCCAAGATAGCACTTATACTATTTTGAGAGAGACAGCAGAGAGACAGACAGCAGAGAGACAGACAGACAGACAGACACTGTTCCACAGTGTGTGTGTGTGTGTGTGTGTGTGTGTGTGTGTGCGTGCGTGTGTGTGACTACTAGTCTAATAGTAGAGACTCAGCCCCCCCCCCCCCCCCCCCCCCCCTCTGGACCACCTCCTAGTAGAGACTTCTCTAGGAAGAAGACGAAGATGAGGATTAAGGCGAGACACTGCCGGTGAATAGGCAAATATACTTTTTTTGTTGATTTTGAGATTTTGTTATATTTTGCTTCCTAAACATGTCTTCTATGAAACTAGTGACAATAAAACGTCAATAACACACATTTAGTTGTTCATTTTACTTCATTTTGCCTTATTGCATCCATAAATGTCCACATATTTAATGGGGAAGTGCCTCATTTGCATATATAAACATACATTTCAGAAAACTTGTCTCTACTAGGAGGTGGTCCAGAGGGGGGGGGGTCTCTACTGGGAGGTGGTCCAGAGGGGGGGGGGGTCTCTACTAGGAGACTAGTGGTCACACACACACACTGTGGAACAGTGTCTATCTGTCTGTCTGTCTGTCTCTCTGCTGTCTGTCTCTCCGGCTCTGCAGCTGGACCTTCTCAAATAAGCACGGAAAAGCTTTTAAGCTCATAGCTCCAATTTGGGTCCCAAATTGCGGTACAAATGAAGGAGGTGTCTCGGGTAGTGGACTCTAGTTAATATTATGTTCTCTCTGCAATTAGACTGCCCCTCATTCATTCATTCATCCCTATCTGATGCTATCTCTGAAAACAGTTCCTGCGCAGTCAGTGCACCCGATAACGCTATATATATAAACCTGCATTCATTCGGAGAGAAAGACCTATTCCACATGCTATTTAGGGTTTGACAATAATTACACTAATATCGCTATTTCACAATGAACTATAATGAATTACGGGGGTCATACAGAACATGCGCCAGTGTCTTTATTTCCGCGTTGAAACGAATGCATGTACTGAGGAGCGCTTGTGCCGTAGTAACGATATTCTACCACTGGGCGTCAGCTAAGTATGCTCAGAGCTGTGCGTACACATAAGCACGAAGTCAAGTTCAAGTTGAAATTGATGAATCCCACTCTTTGCTTAGAAATGGTCGTACGCACAGCTTAAGCACATATCTGTGCGTAAGTCACGTTGGTGAATGAGGGCCCAGGACTTTTGTGGAGAGATCCCTGTGGAGAACCTGGTTCCCCGTTCGGAGCTGCGCCCCGTTATCTGCCCGCTTTACGCGTTGCGCTCTGGTGAGTTTTTTGGAACAGTTCTTTTTGGATCATCAGTTTTTTGTGTGTTTGTGAAACACCGAAGAGATCCCGTTTTTGTTTGTACTGTTCTCACCTATTTTTGTGTTGGATTTACACTTTGGATTACCGTATTGTTTTTTCTCTGGACTCTGCTAACTTGTGTGTGGTACACCGAAGATCAAGTCACTAGGATATATACTGGATCAGTCACCTCTCTGCTTCTGTTGTGCGCTGGGCTAACTCTGATTTCTCTCTCTCTCCGTTTCCACCGGGAGTGAAAGCTGGGAGGATCTGCAGAGCCGCTTCAGACGTCACTAGCCAATTCTTCACCACCACCTACTGGGAGTATCTGCAGAGCCGCAAACAATCTTCACATGCCAGATTCCCCGTTTGTTCGGTTGCTCAACTTCATTCCATCTTGTAACTCTGAAAATAAATACGCCCTTGCTTTGGCTAACTCTGAACAACTCTCTCTGTGCCGTTGCGTTTGAGGTCGGTTACAAACCCTAACAGGATGGTGACAAAACGTACAGATGAGAGGGGACAGGAGTCAGGATGGTGACAAAACGAGCGTGTGGTTAGCTGAGCAATGTGTCCAATGACATCATCAAAAATTAACCGACATGTTTGAACAGAAACCGTTGCTTTGGTGACATTAACTGTAAACATGATGTTATATAATACAAACAACCTTGCGTTTTGTAATCAAAATAACTGGAAGGAGTCTTAAAGTTCCAGTACAATGAAGGTGGACGCTTATTGTGGAATGTTAATGTTAGGGGTGTCATTTCTCCAGCTTCAGATGTATGATTTAATTTGTTGCAACTGTTTTGGTGCACCCTCTCTGAGCACAGCCAACTATCCAGTATGTTGAGGGGGCATGTCCTTCTGTTCATTGAAAGGAGATGTCAAGTTAGTATCGTAATACATGAAGCTTTGAAATGTAAAAAAATGTATGGGACCAGTCACCAGTGTGATTGGTTGCTATGGAAGATTACCATTGGCTAACCTGTGCTAGCAAGTGATAAATTAATTGTCTTATACCATGGCCTGGGTGAATACTCTTTTCTGATTGGTGTTAAAACTGTTTTATGCACACGTAGTTCGACTCACGATTAATCACTGTTCTAAATTAATCTGCTACCCAACCTTCACTTGATAATCCCTTCACTTATCGTGGCACACGCCATCCACGGCCTAACTATTCCAAAGTTTAGCCCAAATCTCCCTCCCCCCATATAAGGGTTTCATACTCCTTGCTGTTTTACAGTGGACTGTCAGTGGACCCTGTCAGCAACACTGTGTCCGTAACCAGGCATGATGAGGTCACAGACGTTGCAACCCTTTTTCATAATTTTGTTTTTATTTAATTGGGCCTCGGCTCCGCCTCTGTGTCTAGTCACCCTGTCGGGTTTTTAAATCTTAACAATGACCGGCTGGCCATAAATTATCCCTTGCGTAAGGCACTTTTGCGCGTCGGGTGGTTCTTCTCCACGTCGTGCCTTAAAACCACTTAACACCCACCTACTCTTGAACCACTCAAATGAACTAAATTGTGGCAAACTAGTTCATTACTTGTTTGTGGACTAACTAGTTGATATCCTTCATAACTACTGACAGACTGAATCTGGGGATCAGATTACCCTGAGTATATTATGCAATCTCTTCAGGGAAGCAGATTGGATATCTGAAATGGTTTGATTCAATTGATATCCAGGGGGGATAGTGGCTCAAAGGGCTTTAGTCAACATTTTCACAATATTTTAGGCAATTTTACACAAACATACTTTCTGTTAAAAAAGATTATGAGATTGAAAAATACGATATTCATTGTACTGAATCTTTTAGTCCTTTCTCACTGGATCAAGCAACCCAGTTTGTATATTCTACCACCACATTCAGTCAAATGTACGATGTTTACTATTTCATCTCCTTCCAGTGCTTTTTGTGTTGTTGTTTTTTATATAGCAATTCCATAGCTTTTAATGCACCGTTATCGGAATGAGTAAAAACTTCCAAGCTGTATTTCAAGGACCATTACTTTTAAGGAGTGACTTGTTGTTACTCTTACCATGTTATTTCCATTTAAATCGACCCATTATGTTACAAATGTAGCCACTATTACCAGCAACACTGTACTGTACACACATCTCCACTGCCATGTGACGTGAGTCACGTGACCATACCATAGGATTGCTTGGTGGATCGTAGGAATGTTGAGGCAGCAGAGAGTGAGACTCTGGACATTTCTTTGTCAAATCACTAACAGTCACATTGCCAGACCCACGCTCACACGGTCACATAGCTGCCAGACCCACGCTCACACTGTCACATAGCTTCCAGACCCACGCTCACACTGTCACATAGCTGAAGTAGTGTTCCAGACCCACGCTCACACTGTCACATAGCTGAGGCAGTGTCCCAGACCCACGACCCACGCTCACACTGTCACATAGCTGAAGCAGTGTCCCAGACCCACGCTCACACTGTCACATAGCTGAGGCAGTGTCCCAGACCCACGACCCACGCTCACACTATCACCTAGTTGAGGCAGTGTCCCAGACCCACGCTCACACTGTCACATAGCTGCCAGACCCACGCTCACACTGTCACATAGCTGCCAGACCCACGCTCACACTGTCACATAGCTTCCAGACCCACGCTCACACTGTCACAGAGCTGCCAGACCCACGCTCACACTGTCACATAGCTGCCAGACCCACGCTCACACTGTCACATAGCTGCCAGACCCACGCTCACACTGTCACATAGCTTCCAGACTCACGCTCACACTGTCACATAGCTTCCAGACCCACGCTCACACTGTCACATAGCTGCCAAACCCACGCTCACACTGTCACATAGCTGCCAAACCCACGCTCACACTGTCACATAGCTGCCAGCCAGACCCACGCTCACACTGTCACATAGCTTCCAGACCCACGCTCACACTGTCACATAGCTTCCAGACCCACGCTCACACTGTCACATAGCTTCCAGACCCACGCTCACACTGTCACATAGCTGCAGCGGTGGCCCAGCCCGCTAGCGCATGCAATAATTGTCACGCACGCGCTCACGCATATTTGTGATAAACACAAATAATGAAGGCTGTCAGAGGATCATGTCTCTCTACAGATTATACTGTCGTGAGTTGTTTTTAATCATTTCCACATGAATGGAATGGACTTTAACTAGCCTATCTCCGTTTATAAATGTCACCCTGCTCGTCTGGAACTTTGCCCTCTCTCTTGACTGAGAAGTGAAAGCGGGACACGAGCCAAGACAGTGGTTCTTAACTTGGTGTCCACAGGTCCCCTGGGCCGGGAGAGTACACACCCTGAAGTAAGAGGTGTCCACAGGTCCCCTGGGCCGGGAGAGTACACACCCTGAAGTAAGAGGTGTCCACAGGTCCCCTGGGCCGGGAGAGTACACACCCTGAAGTAAGAGCTAAAAAACGAAAAAATCCCTTCAAAATGGCATTCTAAGAACTATGATCGAACTCTGAAAATATGCCTAATATGGTTTCCAGGGACCCCCAGGGGTCCTAGAGAGGGTTCCAGGCAGGTCCCTCTCACTGGAGAGTAGAGTAATGACAAGATGTAAAAGGCGACCTACTGTAACAACAAAAGTCTTACAAAAAGCAGATAAGGGTCCCTTAGACCAGTGGTTCCCAACCTTTTTCCCCCCAGGGACCCCCAAACATCTCTGATGAAATTCGCGGACCCCCTCCTAATAAGATACCATAAAATATTTTTTTTTTTTTCATTTTAATAACAAACTGCTTATACACAGGCATATGCATCACAATTAGACCCACTATGCTTCTTTGACTTGTGCCTTCAATCAACAAATCTCATCTTGCACCATATGCATTTCAAAATGTTTGGCCAATATTCAAATGCTGTATTCATCCTCTCAAATCAGGCCCTAATGGTGAACGGTTTGCATTTATGGAACAAATCAATGCAACAAATTAAACTAAATATGAGACAGGAAATTCCAATCAGTAGCAGAGAGAATCTGTCCTAGCTGGGTTTAATACCTTTTTTTTGTCATTTTAATAACAAACTGCTTATACACAGGCATATGCATCATAATTAGACCCACTATGCTTCTTTGACTTGTGCCTTCAATCAACAAATCTAATCTTGCACCTTATGTATTTCAAAATGTTGGCCAATATTCAAATCCTGTATTCATCCTCTCAAATCAGGCCCTAATGGTGAACGGTTTGCATTTATGTTGAATGAAGTAAGAATCCACTGCAGTAAAAATATCCTCACCTCGAGTGGTGGTAGTAAGGTTGACTGACATGAGAATGTCCTGCTTCAGAATTTCAGATCCTCATTTTCAATATATTGCACATAAACGATGAGCACAGCCTCGTCTGCGACAGTTGTAGTTTCATCAAGTTGTATGGCAAATGGACCCTTTCTAAGCTTTTCTGACAGCTGCTGCTCGCAATCACTTGACATCTTATCAATTCGGTATTTCACTACATTGTTCGAGAGTGGTACTGATTTTAGTTTATCCGCCACCTGTGGGCCGCACAGTTTCTAAACCATTTTGATGCAGGCTGGTTTGATGAGCTGCTCGCCAATATTGTGCGGTTTCTTTGCTTTTGCAATTAAAAGCGAACACTCAAAGGAGGCTTCGGTAGCCTTCTGTAAATCACTGCCACCCCTGCTCCACGCTACTCTAACATCAACAGGCTTGTTCGCCTTGAGAGACTGTTCTTTCCTCCGAAAAAAGTCTGGATCCTTCCCAACGGTTTCTGGGTGCTTAGACGCCTGATGTCTCTTCAGCTTGCTGGGCTTCAGGCTCGAGTTTGCCAACTTTTCTCCACAAATCACACACTCAGGTCGTTTGTCTGGTCCCTCAGTGAAGCCCATGGTGATGTAATTTTCGCGATTGCTGTAGGTCCTAACTTTTTTTGCAGATGAGCTGCCATCATCTCCTTTTCGTTTGTCACACATTTTCGCCTCTGGCGGCTGACTGCAGACGAGCCGAGAAAGTTAACTAGCGTGCTAGGCTAGCTACAGAAAGTGATACAGTCAACTGATTCGCGTTTTAGCGGCTACCCGGTAGCCTACTGTTAACATTCAAAAATCATGTCTAGATGTTTATTTATTTATCTTTATTTTTTTATTGTAGTGGAGAGACTATTCATGCTTCTGATGATAAAAAAAAATAAAAAAAAATAAATAAAAAAATAAAAAAATAAAATAAAAAAAAAAGACCTCAAATCATCTGTGGTCTGGCGGACCCCCTGCGCCCCCTGGCGGACCCCCAGGGGTCCGCGGACCCCAGGTTGGGAATCACTGCCTTAGACAACGTCTTGACAACATCACAGGCTTTCACCTGTCAGGGATGAAGCATGGGCTTTGTAATTAAAGGGTTGGTTAAAGGATAATGGGCAAAGCCAGCTGAGCTTAGAGAAAGTGATATTCATCAGTCTTATATTTTCAGCTTTAACCCCCCCCCCCCAAAGAAAGAAGAAAAAACAGTCCATTATGTCTGTACTGGTGATTATGGTATCTGTTTAATTGGCACAAAGTGGAGTCATTGTGAGTTACAAAAGGATGTTAAAGAGCTTGGCGTACGAGATAGAGTTCATGGCCTCATACGGACCTCCTCTGAAAAGTGCTGAGGATTGTGAGAATTCCCTTCTGTAAGTAATCCATTTGGTGTGATTTACATCCACAAGGCTTGACATTCCTAGGTATGAAGAATATGCAACTGAGTACTGTGTGTGTGTGAGCAGGAGTGTTTATTTTCTCCTCTCTCCTGTGTGTGTGTGTGTGTGTGTGTGTGTGTGTGTGTGTGTGTGTGTGTGTGTGTGTGTGTGTGTGTGTGTGTGTGTGTGTGTGTGTGTGTGTGTGTGTGTGTGTGTGTGTGTGTGTGTGTGTGTGTGTGTGTGTGTGTGTGTGTGTGTGTGTGTGTGTGTGTGTGTGTTTGCGGGTTGAAAAAGCAAACAGTCTGTCTGGTGGAAAGTGGAAACCTGCCGGTCTGATACTCTGATGCCCGAAGACACTATTCTATATAGTTAAACTGTTTTAAACACACAGTAAACAGAATCCTTGTCAACATTACAAGGAATTATTAAACCCAAAATTGACAACTAAAAAGAATTGCGTATGACTGCTATCCTCAAATAAAACCCAAATACGCTGTGAAAAGCAAATGAACATGCGGCAATCGGCCAACGCGTTGAATGGCTTATCCTTTTGGATACTGTATTACAGAGGGGATTCAATGAGTGACAAACATTTATTGAGTGAACGACTCACTAAAGTAACCGCAGTAAGGCTGCAAAAGCCTTGAAGTAAATATAACTAATAAGTAAATTATAACATTGCTGCGTTGAACACTTTTATCAATTGTTAGCTGTTTGTGCCTACGTGTCCAGACTTACGAGAGACCACTGCATGACATCCTACTTGGTCACAATTCTGTGTTTAAAAGGGAACACAAGATTCCGTACATTTTATCAGTAAAACCCTTTTTATGAGATTGCCAAGCTTTCTGTCTTACATGAACACAATTGCAGTGTTTGTGGGTGGGAAGCCGGTGCAACAGCGACTCCTACTACTCCTTTTTCAAAAAACAACAGGCAATGAAATCACTGTGCCCAGGCAGCAGTGGTTCTGCAGAAAATAGTTCAGAGTATATATCTGCTTAGAAAATTAAATGTCTAATTTTTTATATTTTTTTTCTCCACGTGGTAAATACACAGGTCACAACATGTTTACAGGTCGAAAGTTTTGGAGTTGTATTTGGAATGTATTGGGGGTGACTGTTGGGAACTAGGCTACACTGGCACACCTACTTCCAGTGAATGACGCTAAGCTAGGCTAACGGTGCGGCTGTTCCCTAAGCCTAATACACGCACAGAGAAGAAAATGGTATGTATCTGCTTGTCTAACTCCAGGGTAGATGGTAACTAAGCTAATTTCCCCAAAAGTTGGCGTGTTCCTTTAAATGTCCAGATTCAAGGTGAGAAAACCTTTATGATCCAAATGTCCATTTCCATCCAAGGATGGCATATTTTACATCATTGCAAACCTGAGAATTTCTCCTCTGTTCTAAAACTATACACTGTACATGTGAATGAAGCCAGTTATACTACAATAACAGCATTATCAGGAGACATAACCTTTTCGAGGTGTATATGATCATACTGGTGTGATTAGAATTGAACCTCATAGAGTCAAAAGGTTAACTGATGTTTGCTCCAATATGGAAGTTGACTCTGGACATTCGTAGTCCAGACATACCGACCGGACTCCGCTGGTGGTCCACGCAGACTAAAATGATGCAATAGCAGATCCCAGAATACGTCCGGATGGGCACCACTGGATTTTTCTGTCCACCACGTGTAGTGTTTGCGTACAATATGATTCGGCATGCTGCACACTGATCACTGATCACAGATCAGTGGATCAAAAGAGTCTGGACTGTGAAAGGCAAAGCACTGCGCACTGCACAGCCACATAGTGTATAGTGAGAGCCTTAAGGCTGACACACAGTTGGCTGCATGGTGTAGCTAAAACAGACCCAGATCCAAAGGTCCAGAGGACAATATGAGACAGTAGGAATGCAGCTAGCCCAACACATCAGACCAATGGAACGTACGCAGGATAGCTCTCCATTGGATCTGAAAGCAGCAGCAGCACATTGAGAAATAAACAAATAGATTGAATTCAATTATATTTGACTTGCCGTGGTGATGTGGTAGGGCTGTCAGTTTTGAAAGAGAATTAATTCAAAGTAAAGAACTTTTATGTAATCCGAGTAGGCCTTGTCTAGGCATGTGAGACAAAAAGTATTATTTTTTTTTTTTTTTTTTTTTTTACTTTATTAAAGATCCCCTCCATATGTGTTTTAACACTTTAAAAATTTTGTATATTGAATAACAAATTGTTTGGTGTGTATTTTTTGTTTTGTTTAGTTTTTTACACATTTCCTTTCAAAATAAACTAGTGAAAGTGTGTTAGCAGCAGCATCTCATTGAGAATGCAAGGATATATGAACGCCTCACCCCCTTTCCCCCCCCCTCACTCTTATGGTTCGCTAAAAGTTAGTTCCACCCAAACACAACCCTTAGCTTACACAATCTTGTTATAACGAAGAGATTTGCTGAAGAATGATTGTCTTTGTGCATAGATCACTAGATGTATCAACTTATAATATGAGTTTCGCATTAGCAGTTAGAATTTCCTGGATGGCCGTGTGGCCAGTGGCCAGCTGGGCGGCCGTGATAGGTTGGCAGGATTAGTTGCGTCACACAGATTCCTCAGATTTTGAGGAATTACAGAGGTCCATCCAGAGGCAACATTTGAAAAGCATGCTCTGGTGACACGTTCTACACAAATAACTATTTGTATACAGAAGTC
>NC_140169.1:132708429-132718473 GCF_963971535.1 Notolepis coatsorum | reverse complement strand
AGTCGCACCTATTCTACCCAAAAAGGCTACAAAGTTCTAAAGTATGATACGAGATATGCTGCTTCCACCTAGTGGAGAGCATTGTGGTGGATTAAATGGACCAATATACAGGACTATTATTTTGGCATTTTGTATCAGCCAGTGTGTGTAATAGTGTAATAAAGATAGCTGACAGTGACACAGATAAAAGTTAGAAACCTTTGAAGTTTGTTCTACAATTTGAAGCTCCTTGGTTTCTGATAGGCTTCCCCCCCTCTACCTGACCGCCATACCCGTGCATATATTGCAATAGATTAACTAAAACAATAAACTATAAACCACATTGTAATATAATATATGACTAATACATGTGCCATGCTATTACAGCATTATCTGTACCATTCTACATTCTAATTGCACACAACATCCACTCACTTTATTAAACATTCATAGTTTTGTATATTATATTTTGTATAGTGTTTGGTCTTTATTAATGAACTTTTTACTGTATGAAGCACAATTTCAAGAGGGTCATACAGAACCAAGCATTTCACTATAATGTACATGTACCTTATATTTGACAAATAAAACAAAACTTGAATTTAAAACTTGAACTTCAACATAGTCATGACATGTGAGTTACCAAAGTAACCACAAGAGGGCGACACTGCAGCTCTAAATGAGACTGCTGTGAAAAAGGTAGGATACCGACATTATAATACTTCATTTGGCATAGGACTGTGAAAGGAAGTATATATATATTTTTAAAAGACCTATTATTAACCTTTATCTTTATGAGATCTAGTGAGGTTGAGGTCTCCTTCAGTGCACAGTTATGACTTGTGATGTGTTAATGGGGGTCACATGGGTGGTGCTGTGTCGGAAACACGTGAACTTTGACATCTCCTTTGTGCTGCGCTCATAATTTACAAGATGCCTGCGGTTCTACTGTCCTCACTGCATGTTTATTTATGTGTCTCACACAGTGTGTGTGTGTGTGTGTGTGTGTGTGTGTGTGTGTGTGTGTGCGTGTCTGCTTGTGTGTGTGTCTTTCTTTGTGTGCGTGTACTGTACAGTATGTGTGTCTGTGTCTCTTTTAGTGTGTGTGTGTGTGTGTGTGTACAGTAGGTGTGTGTGTGTCTGCTTGTGTGTGTCTTTTTTAGTGTGTGTGTGTACTGTGTGTGTGTGCGTGTGTTTGTGTCTCTTTTAGTGTGTGCGTGTGTGTGTGTACAGTATGTGTGTGTGTGAGTAAGTGCATCAGAGGGTGCTGTTGAGTCTGTATGCATTTTGTATTTGACGGTCTGTGTTTATGTATGTGTCTGCGTGCATGTGTATGTGTGTGTGTGTGTGTGTGTGTGTGTGTGTGTGTGTGTGTGTGTGTGTGTGTGTGTGTGTGTGCGTGCGTGCGTGCGTGTGTGTGAGGATGTGTGCAACCCTGCACATGTTTGGTGTTTACTGAGAGTGTGTGCGAGTACTGTGTGTCTTGTGCTCAGTGAACTGGGTGTCCCCCCCAACACAGAGTCTCAGCAGAGTGCCTACAGCTGTCCCCAACCCAGCTGGCCATTAGAATATGACCTTTAAGTTTGACCCACACATCCAGCACTTACTGTCTCTCTCACGCATTCTCCCTAATTCTCAGAATCTTGGAAACATGTATTTTTCTCTTAAAGATATTCTTGTGCAGCAGAAGGGCTCAAGTCCTTTTTTGTTTTTATTTTTCTGACAAGGGCTCACATGAGTTAGACCAGTGGTTCTCGTGTGTCAGGGACCCCAACCTGATGCACATTAAGCTGCAGACCCCCCATTTGATTTGATCTCAGAGTTAGTGTGATTAGTGAAATTAAACTATTCCCCCTTTTTTTCTGGGGACCCCCCAGACCCCCCCCCCCGCCTGGAACCCCCCCAAGGACCCCAGATCGAGGACCACTCAGACAGACGGTGGAACCCAGACACACGGGTCACATGCATCAGGCACAGTCAGTTCTGTCCCCGTGGTGCAGGTGAAATACATCAGCCTCAAGTGGCTTCAGAATGACCTTCCCTGATCATTACTGCTGAAATCTAGGTGATTCATCCTAGTACTGACATAACAAGCACACAGTTTGAGCCATTGTTGCCTTGTGTTCTGTCGGCGAGCTGAAATCAATTGTATCAGGGGCGGGGGGGGGGGGGGGGGTATTATGCTGGTGAGTGACTATGGCAGCACAGAGTCAGAGCAATCAACGGCTCTCTGCTGCACTTGAAGGGAAACCAAGCGGTTCCTAACTACCCATGGCAAACAACGAGGCATACGTAATGCAAGGGAAGGAGTGGGAGTAGGTGTGCTTTAACAATTCATCAGCTGACCGTTATAAAATCGTCTTCCCCTAGAGATGTAGGCACTTGTGTAAACTTTTTTTTTAAAGAGGTAAAAATTTCATGCCTGAGTGAATTATTTATTCGGCGTGACACAATTCTCAGCACGCTCTATTGAAAGCATCCATCTTCTCTGCCATATCTGTCACATCCACATGCCAGCCAAGATTTATTGTTGAATATCACTGGTCTGTTGGACATATTTAAAGCTGACTAACGGCGGATCTGAATTAATTAATGACTTTAATAGTGCTCTAAAAAGCTAAGCTCTGGATACAAAAAACGCTGTGGGTTTTATTGTTGTCAACAGGGGTGTGAACAAGCCACGGCGACTGTCACCACAACACATGACCACGCTGGAGGGAGGGCTTCCTGATGCGGCTCCTTGATGACCGCCAAGGAGGGTTGAAATAGATACTGTACTAACTGTACAAACCATGGTTGACAATGCCAGCCTGCTACTCTCTGTGCAGACACAGGTTTGAAGTCATTGTGCAGCCCGTATATACCCCACTCATGAGAAGAGAAGAGATGACATTAAATTAGATGATATGAGATGAGATGAGATGAGGTGAGATGAAATGAGATTAAATTAAATGAGATGAGATGAGGTGAGATGAAAGGAGATGAGAATAATGGTAAATGGCTGCATTTATATAACGATTTTATCCAAAGCGCTTTACAATTTGTTCCTCACATTTGACCCATTCACTCACACATTCACACACCGATGGCAGAGGCAACCATGCAAGGAGCCAACCTGCTCTATGGGAGCAATTAGGGGTTAAGTGTCTTGCTCAAGGACATGCTGCCTGGGAGGAGCGGGAATCAGACCAGGAACCTCTAGATTGCCAGACGACTGCTCTACCTCCTGAGCCACTGTCACTAAAAATACAAACTATCCCTTTAATAAAATCCAAATAACAAGGTTAGATCTCTAACTTCTCTAATGAGGCTCCCAAAGGAAAAAGGTTAGACCACTGCAGACCGTCTGTCCATTCCAGTCATTGCCTTTGCCAGAGTTTTTTTTACACAAATTGAACAAAGGTAAACATGTCTTATGGTTCACAAAATCTGTCTCTTCCCTCTGTTGCACGCACACACACACGGACACATGGTAAAAGTCTGACTCCCAGTCCCTGCTGCTATATATAATCTATGTTTATTCATTGTATTGTTCTGTAATAATGAACAGATTTGTTATGCGGGAGCTAGATTCACATTTGTCTTCATTTACTAAAACAACCGGGGAAATTATAGATGCTTTTAAAGAGTTGTTCTTGATTTTCAATGCCATGGGAGGTAATAATAGTTATGAACAATAGTCATGATAAATTAAACATTATTATTAGTACAGAATTATTATTTGAGCCATGCATATTCATTATTTAAAGAAATATATTATTTATGATTTAAGATAAACTCTGGGAATTGATAATATCCTATTATGGCCCATAACCCTGAGGACTTTCATTTAGGTTTGTTTATCTGAAGACTTCAAACCGTGGCTATAAACGGCAAGGAGTACTGATGTCACCCCCCCACCACCATACCAAGGTAACATTTCAGACTGGCAAACCCGGCGAAACCATTTTCCATAATATGTCCCCTTTGAGTCAAATGTGGTGACTTTCATGGTTCTAGGCTGTTTAAGACACATGTTCACACACTGGAAGCATATGGCAGTGGTGAATCGGCAAAAAATAAACACCATTTCTTTCCAGTAATGTTAAGACTATGAAATAATTATTTGAGGCATCAATTTTGTATCAACGCAAGAATGACATGGGACTCACTTGTCAAAAACATGTGGTATTGTTCTTTAAAACCATTGTGGCTTCCTAAGGATTGTGACACTCACTGGGCTTAAGAGATGAAATGATACATCATGTTTAAAGCCATATAATTTTAACTGTTTACTATTTTTAAAACATTTTTTCCCCATGATTAACATTAATAGCCCAATCTCAAGATATCTG
The DNA here is from genome assembly GCF_963971535.1 of Notolepis coatsorum. Classification (NCBI taxonomy): domain Eukaryota; kingdom Metazoa; phylum Chordata; class Actinopteri; order Aulopiformes; family Paralepididae; genus Notolepis; species Notolepis coatsorum. The sequence goes on along the minus strand of NC_140169.1, from coordinate 132,714,160 downwards.
TAACAAATTACAAATATTTCCTAATTTTAACCACTTATATTTGTGTTCGTTTGATACCATGTCTGTTTTTATTGAAAAAATTCATATTCATATCCATATTCATCATATTTCTATAAATTTTAGACACCATATTACAGCGTGTGAAAAATGGACAAAATTCCTGTGAATAAGAATCTGCCATTATAAAAAAGAAAGGTTGACTATTTCGGTCAGAAATAGCGGTCAGAAATAGCCGTTAGTAAGCGTTAGTGTAACTGAGGGGTACAATTCCCTGACTGTATTAATCAAGTACTGATATCATTAATCACTACCGACTTGTACATTACTGGCCAATACCGTACAAAGGTATTCTAGATGACAACACTCGCACAATAACAGGGTTTTCCACACAGAATACTAGTTTACAATATTTATTACATAAAAGGGATTGTTTACAGTACTTAGATTGCGCTTATAAGGCAAAGAATGTGCAGTCAAATCAATAGTGAATATTAAGGTAATTAGATCTGGTTATTCTGGGAAAGGGTGTACTACCGGTTGTAAGCCAGCAGAGGGAGGCCAAGCTCTATGCAAGTCAATGGTTCACGGGGGTGATGTCACCCCTGGAGCGGCGGGGATAGGCAGCCTGGTCCCAGGATGCGCGCCGTGTAGGTGAGAGACGGGGAGTCTCTGCTCCGGCAGAGACGGGCTCGAGTGGCGGTCCTCACGGTAGATGTGTAGATCCCCCCGCAGCAGCGGGCAGACTGGTCCTGCTCCAGCCGCCACAGTCAAAGCACTGAAGAATAATCCTTGCCGGAAAAGTGGCTCTGCTGGCGGGGTAAATCCTCCGTGTTGCGCGGTAGTGCGCGGTGGTTCAGAGTTGAACTTGACGTTGGTCTCTCCTATTTGCACGCGGCTATAAGTGCTCTGTATAGACGCACAATTACTCCCTTCACGTGGTCTTTGACTCGTAATGAAGGCTTTTACTAGTAAATAGCGAACGGTACCTTGAACAAAGGTATTAGGATAACACGATTCTATCTTGGGCGATACGAGCCCTGCTATACCGCACGTTGCGTAGTGGGTAAGGCTTTACTTGGTAACTGAACCAGACTGAACTGAAGACGAACTGAAGAGGAACTGCAAGGGGGGTTCTGTATTCTTGCGCCATATTTATATCCACGGTGGACAAATAGTACCTATCTCATTTCTGTCGCCTCTCGGTCCCGTAGCCGTGGGCGAAAAGCGGGCATGTTAAGACAAGTCCTGGCGGCAGCTTTCAAGTCAGCTCGAGGGGGTAAGGCTTTACTCGGTACCTGGCGCCAGGGGATCGCTTCCATGGAGAATGAATATTATGGTCTGTCCTGCTAGACTAAAGGGATATTCAGTGCATATTGTACAAGGAATATACAGGGGATATCAAACGATATACAAATATTATACATGGGATCTCAGGCAATAGATATATATATTCGGTTTAATCTGACCCTTTGTAACAGTTAGTAAGCACCGGTTAGTACTAATCTATGACTAAAAGGTATGTATTGTATGTATTTTGAATGCCTGGTGTAATTATTCTGTTTATTTATCGATATATGATGTGAAAATTAGAGATTAGAGATAAAAAAAAAAATGTTTTTAGACTTGCGGTTTTATGGCGGTTTTATAGCGGTTTTATTAACATGGAAGTGGATGGAGTAGAAAACATGACCAGGTCCCCCGTAGGTTTTTAGAGTGTTTCAAATTATAAGCTTTTGACACAATGAACATATATGTAAAATGAAGATATTTTCCCAATTTCATGAAATAATAATAAACACAGACACCGCTGTGCTCACACACACACACAAAATATTTCAAAAAAGTAGTTTTCATGACCAGGGAGCCACAAGGGTTAACCTCTTCCACGCGTGCGGTCCATCGGCGGACCGCAAATTACATCACGTCATAAATCAATCTGTCTAGAGACTGTCTGACAAAAGTATTGTTTTATTTTTCAAACTTATTCAAGTATAAACATCATAACCATGTCACAACAGCAGTTATAATGTATATTATCATCAATATGTTAGTTTACCAATAGGTTAAAGTGTTATTAGATAGTAGACGGCTGGGTGGCGCAGCGGACATTGCGCTCGTCACCAACGCACGAGACACCGGTATCGACTCCGGCTGTCAGCGTTGCCTCCGGCTTGGTGCGGCCGTCATACTAACTCAATTGGCAGAGTTAGCGGGAGGGAAGTCGATGGGGTGGTAATCTGGACGTTGTGGACAGCGACTCCTACAGGTCGGACAGGGCGCCTGCACAGCAAAAGACAGGAGAGGGCAGGGGCAGTGTGAGCCTCCTACACGTTACTCCTCGCCAATGAGAGTCCGCGCTGGCAGGTGAAAAGAGAGCAGCTGGCTGTCTCCATATGTATCGGAGGAAGCATGTGATAGACCTCAGGGCTCCCTAGAATGACCAGTAGGGGGCACATGCGTGCAACAACCAGGTAGGGGAGGGGGGAATTGGCATAACGACTAAATTGGGATGGGAGGAAAAACACCGAAAAATCAGGAGGAGAAAAAGAGGAATACAAAAAAAGAAAAAGTGTTATTAGATAGATTTTCGTTTTCCTATTGTTTTGGTCGCGAAAGTCGACCATTTTGGAAAATTTTAACGTCGGGAATTGTTCAAAATTGCATTGGTCCAGATGGGAGAATTCAGTACTGTATCTATAAAACCTTCTGTTTAATCATCTTCCCTTTATTCATTTCCTTAGATTTCGTACACATGATCTCAAGAAGGTATGAACGAGATCAGTGGCAGTTTTTCATGTCTGGTAATTTTTTGCATGGTGTTATTCACTGTCAAAGATGCAAAGAAAAATCATAATTCATATTCTCCTTTGTTTCATCACAATTTAAGCAAGCCTATAATAGACACAATATTTCTGACACTGGGAATACATTCACTGAGGTCCATAGATGTCCCTATACCATGGAATATGCAAATGGGCCTTGTAGAAGTGGAGCAATATTCCATTTACGTAGGTATGTATTTTAGGCGGATTTTCAGAAAATAGGGCTCCGGGCTTAAAAGGTTAATAGCAGTGGCCAAGAAAAGTCCAAGTGTGTAACCTTGTTTTATTTATGTATTTTTCTTTTTTCTTTCTTTCTGTTCTTTTTGAGTGAAGGATATTGACCTGAAGGGACAAAGAGATAGACAGACATGTCCGTCCAGACAGCCGGTGACGCGCGGAGCCCAGCTGGGAAGCTAAAGAGCCGCGGATGGCCTCATTATGGTGTGAGACGTGTCGCTCAGTGGGATACCTAGCTAAAGAGAGATCCCCATGCTTAGCCTGCCAGTCATTATAAGCCATCAATATTACAGGAGAATCCTAAACAGTGTTTATTTTTGTTTATTTATTTTTTTACAACTGCCTTAGACATTAGAATATTAATTTATAGTAATAAATTAAAGGTGCTATAGATAAATCTTTTACATAGAGTAATCATAATTTTTTTTAATAAATACATCCAGAGAGCTTTTAGAAAGGTGCAGAATAAAAGTATTGCCTTTCTCCAAAAACATTAGTGATTCATGAATTTATCATTTAATAAAATGTTGCGGGTTCAAAATGAATGTTGTTGTTTATCCCCTCCCTACTTCCCAATTCCCCACGTGGAATGTGCCTGATTGGTTATGATGTGCTGGTGCTCTAGTACGACATCTAGTGGCTGGATACTATCTATAGCACCTTTAAAAAAAATTATTATATTATCAATCATATCATTATTCTATTAAATATAATATGTCTACATCATTTGATGATAGTATATTCAACCCAGTAACATCCCCAACAGCTGTCATGGTGCTCCTCTCACTGATATAGTGCTTTATGCCTCTCGCTTGCCTGTCTTAATGCATGCTACTCTCTGTTCTCTGTGCTTGTTGTCATGAGTAAGTGGAAGATATGCCGCGAATGTTATGAATATTGCTTGACTGGTATATTTGGACGTGTCCCTTTGTCCTTTAGCTTTTTAAGATTGTTGTGCTTTTAGTTGGGTTTGTAAAAGTTTGCATTGCGGGGTTATTGGAATTCTATGATGAAGGGAATATTGCACTCCGGTTACATATTGGTGCACGCACCGGAAAGGGAAGTAGTTAGACTACTGCTATGATGTAAACAGACACACGTTTCCCCCGGCTCATGACTTGTTAGATTATTGTCATTTCGCCTATTAAAGCAAGTGAACAAATAGAATGTTGTTCTTATTTAGCGAAAAGAAGAACAAGTGATAGGATGGAGAATAAATCAATGTAGAAATGTGCATATAGACAGATGACTGCTACGTGATATTAAAGCAGACATTATTATGTGACAGTGTTCATTAGCGCAGATGTCTGAATGATTAAATCACTTTATCGCCATGTCCGTGTTCGTCTGGAGATCAAACTGCTTCAGAAGACTTCATATTTTCCGAGGGGGCAGGGAAGGCAGCGTGGATGCTAGCTTTTATCTCCCACAAGATCTTACCAACGACATCACTCCATGTTTTCAGCTCTATACATGAAAGTGAACAGATGGGCAGTGAACGAGAGGGGAATATTGGTGGCTGGTGCCCAAGGGAAGTAGTAGGGCTGGGGTATCATTCAAATTATCTTTTGGGTATCAACACTGTATCATTCAATATAGAATTTCGATACTAAAGTAGTTCATCTCATCGGTGTCAGTGAGCCAATAAAGTATGTTTGTTCCAAGATATAACTAACTATCGTTTTGGTATCGAATCCTAGGTATCGGTATTGGCGCTGGTATCGGACATTTTCAAACGATACCCAATATACATTTTGCATTGGTCCCTGTACAACAAAGGTCTTGAAAGGTTTCAGGTGCATTTATCTGCACTCGCTGGAGAAGTAAAAAAGTCAATACATTGGCAAATTAGACACCGAAATGTATGGCGGCCTCTGGGACGAGGTAATCAATTCTGTAATTAACCGGTTTCACAGGGAGTGACTTTCGATATGACCCAGAGCCACACGGTCCAGTGGCAGCAGCACTCAGCCGTGGCCAAATGTTAAAAGCTCTTTTGATCAGAGGTGAGGCCACATGAGACTGAACCATCACCAGTCGGGCCGCTGCTCTCTCACCTCTCAATCTGTCAGCATCAGAAATAGCCGCGGCGGGGTAAACCTTACGTCAGGGCCTCCATGCCCCTCTCTGATGCAGACGGGCGGGGCAGGTGTGTCTTAAGGGGTCCCCACACGGCGAGCGATTTTAGCCAGGCGACCGATTTTTTTAGCAAGCCGACCGACAGAATTGTATCGCCTCCATTGTTATGAATGAGAGAACACACACGGCAGGGGATTTTGAAGCGACGGTCGGCAAGCTATTTCTGTCGCCTCGCTAAATATCGCCTCAATCCTATTTTTTGAGGCGACGGCACACGGACAATGAGGAAATAACATGACTTCTACAGTAGAAGTATTGCAGAAGTTCTACTGGTGTATCATTTGTACACCTTTAATGTATCAATACATTCATTGATCAATAACCTACGTATTATTACCATGCTACTTATGTTCATTATTATTAACGGGAACAATTTAAATAAATAACGTTAGTTTGAGAAGCTATAGTGGCCGCTTGTCATTAACTAATAAATTAACAATGCGCCACGATGCACCTACTAGTGTTTTAATACTCGGGTAACAAAAGAAGTTGTGGATGTTGATAGAGTTTAATGTCCAGGCTGCAGCTGATGT
>NC_140169.1:132688429-132703429 GCF_963971535.1 Notolepis coatsorum | reverse complement strand
CCCCCACCCTTCTCTATCCACAATAGAGCTGGGTCCCTTGACCTCTCTCAGGGTGATGTCAGTGGCCACTGTGAGGACACACTCCTTAAACTCATTTGACCGACATGTACTTTCATCCGTGGGTCTCACTATTAAATCTGTGTTGATCATGAAGATCTGTCCATGATAATTGATGAATCCGGTTTCCATGTTACCTGTTACCTGTTACCTGTTTATTGCACAATGTTGTTTTTATTGGATTCTATTATATGTTGTACCACTGTATTGCACATCGTTGCGGGCAAGACCACCCGCATTTCATTGTATACTTGTATGCCGTGACAAATAAAACTCTTGACTTGACTTGACTTTCCACACCACACTCCTAATAACCTATGTCTGCCTATAGTTTCCTTCACGACTCGATTCGGTGCTGCTCATAATAATCTATTTTTGCAATAAATGTATCTTCTTTCTTTCAAATGTTTTATCTGAATAATGTATCATACATAGACACATAGTTGTCCATTGCATATTTATTTTTAAATAAATAACATCAACATCAAAGAGGCGACAGTGGCTCAGGAGGTAGAGCGGTCGTCTGGTAATCGGAAGGTTTCCGGCTCGATTCCGGCTCCTTCCGGCAGCGCGTCGAAGTTCCCTTGAGCAAGACACTTAACGCCTAACTGCACTCGATAAGCAGGTTGGCACCTTGCATGGTCGAGTGTGTGAGTGAATGGGTGCATATGAGGCATAAGTTGTAAAGCGATTTGGATAAAAGCGCTATATAAGTCCATTATAAATGCAGTCCATTATAAATGCAGTCCATTAGCAAAGAAAGAAAAAACAAAAGACTTGATTGTGATGGGACATTCCTGTGTAAACCCCCACCCTCCTCCAACCGATGTATCTTTAGTGCCTCTCTAGTGCCTCTCTGGTCTTCCACGATTAATGCATTTAATTTAATTTCATGTCAGTTTGAGATTGATTCCTTTTTGTTTATAAATAAGCTTATTGACTGGAAATTGTAACAAACTTTCAGGCAACTTTTTCTAAAGAGCTGTAGCTAATTGTGATCTAGGGTAACTAAGTCTATGTTACTGTTGACTGAATACTTCTGCCTCAGAAGCCGTAGCAACAGTATTGATCATTTTCCAATATAGCTTCCATTCAATCATAATTATGTCCCACAATGCCTGGATAATGTATGATGTATTACTTGCTGTTGTTTTCTTATTCATACAGTACACAGTCACAGTGTTAGAAACGGCAAATGCAAACACACTGTATAATTCTCCCCATTGTGTGTTATAGCAAGGGTTGCAGCTACACTCAATCAGTAATCTCTCGGTTAGTCTCGTTGATATTCATACATTTTCATAATAGGGAATTCCTAGAATTAGGGGAGCAGATTCTGTTGTTAAATTAGTATCCACACCACCATCTTGTGAAATACTGTAAAAACCCATTTCACCTCTGAACAAAATGTTAAGGGTTTCAGAGGACTGCTTTTGTGTTGGATTTTGCATGGCGTATTCAGATAACCCAAATCAAAATCGCAGTAATGAAGGTGCAGACTCTATCTCCTGCTACTTCCCCGCTCCCTTCCATCAGAACATTCATCCATTTGCTGTGACAAAATGGCATCCAATGTAATAAAAAAAGTCAACCAACGAACTCGATTCTTGTACCGGATCTCCTCTCTGGTAAACAAGAATACCCTGAAGACTCTGGCAGGAGCACTCATTCAGGGGTACTACGACTATGCTTGCACCTCATGGTACCAAAGCACCTCAAAGGCGCTAAAAACAAAATTACAAACATCTCAAAACAAACTGGTCAGACTACTGCTTGACCTTACTCCTAGAACCCACCTCACCCCTGCCCACTTTGACAACCTAGGATGGCTTAGAGTAGATGACAGAGTACAGCAACTTGCAATGGGCCTGGTCTACAAGATACACTACACGACCAAGGTACCCATGTACATGGCAAAATACTTCCCAAAGGTCAGTGAATACCACGATCACAACACCAGAGGGAGCTCCACAAATCATGTTAAACCCAGATTCGGCTCAAATAAGGGACTAAACACGTTTCGCAATTATGCCACATCAATGTGGAACGCCCTACCCAAAGCTGTAAAGGAATGTGGATCACTACCCACTTTCAAAACCTCTCTCAAGAGACACCTACGGGAGACTGCAATTCAACACTGGCCCCTGTAAATATCCTAACCCAACCCCCTCCAATGTACAGTCATTTACCTAGTATGGTTTTGTCAATAGTCCAATGTACAATTTTGTTTGTTTGTACAGAGTCTCCCCCCCCTCAATGTACAGTTTTGCTTGTTTATACAGTGTGCCCCCCCCCCCCCCCCCCCAACCACCTCCAATGTAAATTACCCAGTATGGTTGTCAATATCCCAGTGTACCCAACCCCCCCCACCCAACCTCCTCCAATGTACAGTTTCTACGTCAAATGTATATACTCCCTTTTCTTGACTCCTTCTGTATCACAAACAGTACTGTATTTGCAAATCTGGTATGTCATAAATGTATAGATGTAGCAGTACTGACTATCTGTATGTCATGTATGTCATATATGTCCTGATGAATTGAAAATGGGGGACCCTGGTGGAAACAAGACGAAAGTCTTTCTCTGGTCTGCATCCCCTTAACAATTGTGTGTATTGAGCTGTACTGTATTGTACCCATTCTGCAATCTGTTAATAAAGTTTTCAATCAATCAATCAATGCTCACTGCGAAGGACTGAAATGTTCGGACTCATGACTGAACACTGTTGACTGGAGCCCTTGCCTTAAAGGAAAACTCCAACATTTTGGGAAATTAGCTTAACATCTTCCCTGGAGTTAGACAAGAAGATACATACCTTTTTTGTCTCTGTGCGTGCATTTAGCTTAGGGAACAGTCGCTCCGTTAGCGTAGCTTAGCTTCATCACTGGAAGTGGGGGGGAGTTAGAGCCTGACGTTCCCTACAGTGCCCTACAGTCACGAAATACTCTCCAAATACAACTCCAAAACGTTCCTGTAAACATGTTGTGACCTGTGTATTTACCACGTGGAGAAATAAAAAATAATTGAATTAGACAATTACGTTTTCTAAGCAGATATACTCGGAACTATTTTTTGCCTAACGACTCCTCGCTGAGCGCAGTCAGTGATTTCTACGTGAAGCCGTGTTTGTTTACATTCTCATTCATTCAAAGGATCCGAACCGATTGAAGTTTATGGATACCATGACTTAAAATCCTCTTACCTTGACGATTAAAAGCCTCCCCAATTTAGAAAACAGTAATCCAATGGCTGGTATTGATATACTGCACGCTAACGGAGCTAACCGGAGCTAACACTAAAGCTAATATAATGACTTCCTTTCTGGGGGGTTTCAAAATAAAAGAGCGACGTCTATAGCAGCGGAATACGTTTATTTTGTACATTAACGTTAACATGAACCTAAACTAACGTTACTTACAACTAACCTAAAGTTAGTTTAGGTTCGTGTTAACGTTAGATAATGTACAAAATAAACGTATTCCGCTGCTATAGACGTCACTCTTTTGCAGTATATCAATACCAGACATTGGATTACTGTTTTCTAAATTGGGGAGGCTTTTAATCGTCAAGGTAAGAGGATTTTAAGTCATGGTATCCATAAACTTCAATCGGTTCGGATCCTTTGAATGAATGAGAATGTAAACAAACACGGCTTCACGTAGAAATCACTGACTGCGCTCTATAGGTTAAATTTATAAATAAGGTCTAATGTCAAAGTCTTCATTGAGTCCTGTTGGTGCCATAGTTTTAAGATAATGGATCCTGTTACGATTAGTCCTACGCTTCTTTGGCATGATGGACAGATGGACCCAGATGGCAGAGTATAGATGAGACCGGAGACAGAGCGTGACGATGAACAGTTTACTAACACACAAGGTACATACACGACACAGGTAACATTTAACAATGACCGCGCACAGCAGGGCAGGACAGACAGGACTATATACACAAGACTAATTGACAAGACACAGAGGGTAATTTACAAACAAGACACAGGTGTGGTAGACAGAAACAATAGAGCACAGAGTACTGGGAAAACAATAACAAACAACCAGACTAAAACATAATTACAAACCACAGACAGGGGAACACAAGACTAACAAAGTGGAGACAACAGATAATAAACACAACAAACACAACTGACAATAAATAACAATAAGTTGGTGTGTGAGCTGATGCCAGATTGGCATCAGCCCACCGGGTGGCAATGTAGACTGAGGGTTATTGTTAATGGGAGGTACTTGTGAATACTGTCTGAGTCCTGGTCCCACAGGGCCAGGACCGGAGGAAGTGTTACAGTACCCCGCCCTCGAAGGTCGACTCCCAGGCGACCCAACAGGCCCCCCGGGAACGGGGAGGGTGGGGGGGACGGAAGCCGCATCGGCGAAAAGAAGAGGGGGGAGGATGGGGGTTCGAGGGACGGGGCCTGCGGGAACAGGAACGGGGGGAGGGGGCTGACGAGGAGGGCTGGAGCAGGGAAGGATGGGGGGAAGAGACGACGGCTCCGGAGCGCGACCTGGGGCTGGGGTCTCCACGGTGGCGAGACCCCCCGCCGAACCCCGAACCGGAGGCTCCCTGGCGACAGGACGCGGTGCAGGACCCCCAACCGGGGTCCCTCCGGCAGCGGAATCCGACGTCTTCCTCCAGGTCTGCCATGGTGGTGGCTCGTCTTCTGGAACCTCCCAGGGCGGATGAGACCTCGACCAGGCCGGCGAGGAAGACCTGCGGTCCTGGAAACCCCCTCCCCTGGGGCTGTGGCGTCGGGATCCGCGCCCCGTCCCCGACGCTCCCCTGCGGACCAGGCGACTTCCCACCCAGGGATCCAGCACCGGGGTGGCCGCGGCGCAAGCACCCGATATCATCGGTGCCGCTGGCCCAGCCACTGCGTCCCATGGTGCCAGACCCAGAGCGGTCGCCTGGTCGGCACGCAGGACGGAAGCGCCCAGGATCCCGAGCGCGAAGCTGGCTCCGTCTCTCCTCTCTGCCGGGTCCAAGTTCGGCGCGGTCATTCTGTTACGATTAGTCCTACGCTTCTTTGGCATGATGGACAGATGGACCCAGATGGCAGAGTATAGATGAGACCGGAGACAGAGCGTGACGATGAACAGTTTACTAACACACAAGGTACATACACGACACAGGTAACATTTAACAATGACCGCGCACAGCAGGGCAGGACAGACAGGACTATATACACAAGACTAATTGACAAGACACAGAGGGTAATTTACAAACAAGACACAGGTGTGGTAGACAGAAACAATAGAGCACAGAGTACTGGGAAAACAATAACAAACAACCAGACTAAAACATAATTACAAACCACAGACAGGGGAACACAAGACTAACAAAGTGGAGACAACAGATAATAAACACAACAAACACAACTGACAATAAATAACAATAAGTTGGTGTGTGAGCTGATGCCAGATTGGCATCAGCCCACCGGGTGGCAATGTAGACTGAGGGTTATTGTTAATGGGAGGTACTTGTGAATACTGTCTGAGTCCTGGTCCCACAGGGCCAGGACCGGAGGAAGTGTTACAGGATCCACCATACTTCTCTCCTCAGCAGGAGGTTATCTATATCTCCCCCACGTCTTGGAAGATGCACCCTCTCTATTCCAAGGTATCTTAGGTGCTTGTTACACACAGTGTTTTTGTGCTCGTTTTTATACGTTTTTGAATACGTTTGCTGTCCCTTTTACATAGAAATGCCGTTTTTGGCGGATACGTTGTGGCCCTACTGAAAACGCTAAATTGTGTTTTCCGTTTTGGAGTAGTGCCAAAACTCGCCGACAACGTGTCGTGTAATCTGCACGGAGCCGTTGTTGCGAAAACGCCCATGCACAGTAGATACCATTTGCGTGCCCTTCCGGTGACAACAGAGCTGTCCCAAATAGCTGCAGCTACCATGTATTGTCAAGTTATTGTTATAAGGACCCCAGTCCAAGCTACAACAGTCTGCATCCCCTTAACAATTGTTTGTATTGAGCCGTATTGTATTGTACCCATTATGCAATATGTTAAATAAAGTTTACATCCATTCATTCTGCTAGCATTACCGATTGCATGAGCAGCTGGCTAACGTTAGCTATCAGACCCTGTTAGCTCAGAGCTCCTTTTTCAATCTTAACAAGCATTAAACAAAATGGCCCAGTCATCTATTCACCTTTGTTTAATACACACGGCGTTGTCTCTAATGTTATCTAGCTACTGATAGCTCCCGATATCATCAGTTTGGTGCTGGGTGGTTAACGTGAGCTAGCGTTAGCTTCTAGCCACAATGCTATACTGTTATACTGGCATATTCCAGTCACGTTAGCATGTAGCTAACAATGTAGCTAACAATCCTTGCCGATCCTTTTTTAGACTAAACTATCCGCTCTTGGTGGTCACTTGTGTTGATGTTAGTTTTGTCTTTAGTCTGTGCTCAAGCGAGGGGACATTAAATGCGCATTCGCGGGAGCGCGCGCATGCGCCGGGAGCGCGCGTGCACGTGGTGCGTGCAACCACAGATGATTTCAATAACGCACCACTGACCGCACCTTCATACTGTACCTGCGTGTCCGCTTCACGCACCATAACCATTTATTGTGACACTGACGCACTATCCTGTAGTGGACCGTCGTGTGTATTTTCTGCATGGGTGTGATATATTATTCTTGCTGGCGCGAGACCAGACACTATTCCTTTTTTTTAAATTGCGTGAGAACCAGGGAGTTACTCTGTCCTTTACTCTGAGTTTCTTGAATGGAGCAGGTTCAGCAACAACCCAAATTTGGTTCCCGAAATGTCAGACGTACAGACACAATCGCTATGTAAAATATCCATTAAACAAACATGCTCATTAAAAAATATAAAAAATTTCCTCATTACCTGTTTTTGTCCCGTCCCCAATTTCGTATTGTCCAATTCTACCCTCCCCTGTCTCGAACGCTGTTAGGCCATGCCTCCCACTGGTCGGCTGCAATGTGGACCAAGCCTTGCATCACGTGTCCCCTCCGGTACTCGAGGAGGCAGCCGTCGCATCTTTTCAGCTGCACAGCGCGATCTCTCAGCGGCGAGGGTCTGCATGGGAGGGACACGCCGCCCTCGTCGCTTCCTGATTCTACTGCTCAGGCGCACCAACCGACCTGTAGGAGTCGCTGTCCACAACGTCCGATCCCCACCCACAAGCTTCCCACCCCCTAATACTGCCAATTGTATTAGTATGAACGACCAGCCAAGCTGGTAGCAATGCCGAGAGCTGGGCTCGAACCCAGCATCTCCTGCGTTGGTGGCGAGCACCTTTCCCACTGCGCCACCTAGCTGCCCATAATTTTGTCAATTCTATTGGAAAATACAAGATCAATTAAAGTGGATCTTGAACAATCGTTCAAATTATGTCTAGTGGGTTCTGTTATCAACTGAGTTAAATTTAGGCTACCACCAAACTCCAAGTGTAATTGAACCAATTCAGGATAGAATCACCCACTATACAATCAGCTCAGCATCGGAATACAGATAAACGAGTTCCGCTAGCTATATTAGCAGACAGGAGTCTATAGACCCTACTATAACCACAGAGTAGAGAAGAGAGCCAGCAGTTCAAAACATCTTGGCCTGATGACAGAATCTAGCACAGTCAGTCACAGAAAGAACACAGTCATTGATACTTTTTTTCAGCCAAGATTCACTTAGTCCATTTCTATTCTTAGTGTAAAGGCAAGTGGGTCAAGTGGAGTGTTTAGAGCAGGGACAGGAATAGCAACAGAAGGCTGCAGGGGGACTGCAATTAAATTAGAGACATTAATAGTGTGATTTGAACAATGAGTAGGGTATCTAGCCGTGACAAGAGTATATCGGAGAAGTATCACGTTGCTCAGCCTTGGCGAAGGAATCCATAAAACAAACAAGGGAGGGTGGGGTGGTGAGTCGTGGAAGACCGGAGATAAGTGCTGTTCCTTGAGATAGGTTGTCCCTGTGTGTGGAACAAAGCCTTCTTGGTAAAACGGGTCAAAATGGTCAGTCCTTGGCTGCACTGTCAGAGGCCTTGGTTGATTGATTGATTGATTGAAAACTTTATTAACAGATTGCAGAATGGGTACAATACAGTACAGCTCAATACACACAATTGTTAAGGGGATGCAGACCAGAGAAAGACTTTCGTCTTGTTTACATCAGGGTCCCCCATTTTCAATTCATCAGGACATATATGACATACATGACATACAGATAGTCAGTACTGCTACATCTATACATTTATGACATACCAGATTTGCAAATACAGTACTGTTTGTGATACAGAAGGAGTCAAGAAAAGGGAGTATATACATTTGACGTAGAAACTGTACATTGGAGGAGGTTGGGTGGGGGGGGTTGGGTACATTGGGATATTGACAACCATACTGGGTAATTTACATTGGAGGTGGTTGGGGGGGGGGGGGGGGGGGGCACACTGTATAAACAAGTAAAACTGTACATTGAGGGGGGGGGGGAGGAGACACTGTACAAACAAACAAAATTGTACATTGGACTATTGACAAAACCATACTAGGTAAATGACTGTACATTGGAGGGGGTTGGGTTAGGATATTTACAGGGGCCAGTGTTGAATTGCAGTCTCCCGTAGGTGTCCCTTGAGAGAGGTTTTGAAAGTGGGTAGTGATCCACATTCCTTTACAGCTTTGGGTAGGGCGTTCCACATTGATGTGGCATAATTGCGAAACGTGTTTAGTCCCTTATTTGAGCCGAATCTGGGTTTAACATGATTTGTGGAGCTCCCTCTGGTGTTGTGATCGTGGTATTCACTGACCTTTGGGAAGTATTTTGACATGTACATGGGTACCTTGGTCGTGTAGTGTATCTTGTAGACCAGGCCCATTGCAAGTTGCTGTACTCTGTCGTCTACTCTAAGCCATCCTAGGTTGTCAAAGTGGGCAGGGGTGAGGTGGGTTCTAGGAGTAAGGTCAAGCAGTAGTCTGACCAGTTTGTTTTGAGATGTTTGTAATTTTGTTTTTAGCGCCTTTGAGGTGCTTTGGTACCATGAGGTGCAAGCATAGTCGTAGTACCCCTGAATGAGTGCTCCTGCCAGAGTCTTCAGGGTATTCTTGTTTACCAGAGAGGAGATCCGGTACAAGAATCGAGTTCGTTGGTTGACTTTTTTTATTACATTGGATGCCATTTTGTCACAGGAGAGATTAGCCTCTAGGATGGAACCCAGGTAGGTAATTTCATCTTTCCTTGTGACAATATTGTCACCCACTGTAACTGAGAAGCCGTCGGTCTTGCTGAGTTTGTTATTTGAACCGAAGAGAATGGACTCTGTTTTGCCCATGTGTAATGATAGTTTGTTATCAGCGAGCCATATGCAGATTCTGCCTAGTTCCGAGCTGAGGGTTTTTTCAACCTGTAACTTGTTCTTGTCAGAGACCAGCAGGGCTGAGTCGTCCGCAAACAGGAACAAGTTGCAGTCACAAGCTGACGACATGTCATTTGCATAAATTAGGAACAGTAGCGGTCCTAGTATGCTTCCTTGTGGAACACCACAGCTCACTGTGAGGGGGGGGGATAGGGTACCGTTTACCTCCACCATCTGTTCCCTCCCCTCAAGGTAGGATTGCATCCAGCTCACTGATAGACTATCAAAACCAATTGCTTTTAGCTTGTCAATCAGAATGGAGTGATTGACCGTGTCAAAGGCCTTTTGTAGGTCCAGCATGACCATGCCGCAGTATTTGCCTGCGTCCACCTCTTGTTTGATGTGGTCATTGAAATAGAGAAGGCATGTGTCAGTGGAGTGGGATGTTCTGAAGCCAGATTGGAATTCGTAAATTAGATTTTTTTCCGCTAGGTACTTTTCGACCTGTTCGTAGACAATTTTTTCCATGACTTTCGAGATGGAGGTGTGAATAGAAACAGGGCGGTAGTTGCCTGGGTCTAATTTGCTGCCCTTTTTGTGCAGAGGGGTCACCCTCGCAATTTTGAAGTCCTTGGGGACGTGTCCCTGTTTTATGGAGAGGTTTATTATGTGTGTGATGATTGGGGTGATGGCGGCTGCTGAGTCTCTGAGGAATTTGGAGGGGATGTTGTCATGGCCAGTGGCCTTGTTAGGTTGGAGGGCGCTCAGTTTATTGAGTACCTCATCTGTTGTTACCATTTCCAGCTTGAAGTCGTCCTTGCGGACCCCTAGGTTTTTGTAGTAAGCTACTATGTGTTCTACCCCATAAAGCCCTGAGTGGGAGGGTAGTTTGTTTACCAGTGTTGTGGCTATGTTTGTGAAGAAAATGTTTAAGTAATTGGCTACATCCAGCTTATCTGTGATGAGCGTGTTGTCCGTTTTTATGTTTATGTTTGAGAATCTGGTTTTAAGTTTTTTACTGCATCCTAGTTGATTATTGAGTAATTTCCAAAGTTCACGTGGTTTGTTTTTGTTTTCCTCAGTTTTGTCATTGATGAAATTCTTTTTTGCAGTTTTGATCATGGAGTTTACGTCGTTTCTTAGTCTGTTTCTTTCTAGTTTGAGTTCAGTCACGTGGGCTTGGAGTTCACTGCTCGTGCTTTTAGTAAGCTTTGACTGACTTTTACGAAACTCAGAGCATTTTTTGTTGGTGGTCCTAATATTTGGCAACCATGGCCATATCTATCATAGACTTATAGTTTGTGGCTTGAGGACAAGCACCTGGCAGGATTTGGTTCAATCTGCACTGTTTAGCCAGACAATGCTCTCTGTACCCATGAGGTGTCCTCAAAAACACGTGGAACCTCTGTTGAAATTCAAACCCTGTGTGTGAGCGACGTATATAGATGTAATCTGTGGATTCAAATAAAGTATTTAAAATGTGTGCATAAGAGAGATGGAGGGAGGAAGAGAGGAGAGAGAGAGAGAGAGAGAGAGAGAGAGAGAGAGAGAGAGAGAGAGAGAGAGAGAGAGAGAGAGAGAGAGAGAGAGAGAGAGAGAGAGAAAGCAGGTGTGTGTATGTGTGCGTTTGGGAAGAAATACATTACCCAAAGGCCTGTTTAAACAGTAATGTTTTTAGCTGAATGTTATTCACTAACCCTCTGGTTTACAGAGACAACATACAATATACAGTATATCATTCTTATTCATGAACTCTCTTGTTTACAGAGACAACATATATCATTCTTATTCACGAAATCTCTGCTTTACAGAGACAACATATATATCATTCTTATTCACTATACCTCCAAAAGTCCTCCATTTAATGTTAATATTAAAAAATACACAGAAATTCAAGCACAGCATATGTTTTATATTAGAAAATACATAGAAATCCAAGCACATCATATTTTTAATATTCAGAACTACACAGAAAGCCAAGCACATCAGCTTTTTTAATATTCAAAAATACACAGAAATCCAAGCACATCATATTTTTTATATTCAGAACTACACAGAAAGCCAAGCACATCATCTTTTTAATATTAAAAAATACACAGAAATCCAAGCACATAATCTTTTGATGGTAGAAAACCTAAAGGTGCACGATGCTGGTTCGGAGGAGGGGGATTTCTTTGCAGAGCCTGAAAAAGACATTACTGTAACTATTCTTAGAATAACTTAGACTTATTCTATTTTATGTTATCTTAAGTTATCCTAAAAGAAAACTAAATAATTGCAAAGCACTGTGAACCATACAACAAAATATGTTTGTTAACAAAATTGTGGGTTCTGCCTTTGTAAACAACGGCAATGAAATAATAATAACCTTTCAGGAAGCTTTCTAGCTTCGAACAGTGTTGCAGCGATCCAATCTTCATCAGAGGACAGTTTGTTTATTGCGCTATGAAAATTGACCTTATTTATTATTCACTCTTCTGACTCTCACAAAACTACATAGTGCACCTTTAATGTAAAATAAAGAAAAATAAGCCTAAATCAGTCTTCCCTCAAATGGGTTTAATGGCTTGTTTTCTCTTCCCCCATCATACAGTACCTCCATCATTACTAGCCTCATTTCAACAGGATGAGGACATTTGGTGTCTCAAAAGCCAAAATGTTGTATATTAACAGGAGCCAAATATGATGACCTTAAGTGTCACCAATTTCCAGTCCCTGGCCTGCTGATGTCAGATTGGTGTGTGGGGAGGACCGGCTCTGATGAGGACACATGAGGATAGTAGGTGATTACAATCAGCTGTTATTTCCTGTTCCTCATTTACTGTAGACTAGCTGTTTGGTTGTTACCTTTCATGTTACAACCACCATGCAACATGAACTTTTGAACAGTGAGAAACAGTGAATAGAATTGGATTAAATAGAATACAAAAAAATATATACTAAAATAAAACTAAATCTTTCTTTTTATTCTTACCAAAACACAACAATTACCACAACAAAACCTAACATTAAACTTGTATTTATTTCATATTAAATATGACCTACTTCGATTATTGATTAGATATTTATATGATCTATTCATTCATTATTTAGATTAGATTAGTAGATCGTATTTGTTGTTCTTCTTTTTCTTGTTGATGAAGATGTCAGTGAGGAGGACAAGGAAGAAGCTGCCGCACCTACATCATTGATTCCAGCCTTGCTGAGGCCCTTGGCTACTTACAGATTGCCTTTAATTAACCTTGTGGAACGTCAGATTATAGACTTGAAACTTGTTTATAAATGTTTCTATAACCGAACTAATGCATTTTTCTAAAGGCAGGAAGATACCTGTGCCCCCTCCCAATGTGTTCTCCTTACAAGGAAACACGATCGATTTAGTGCCTTGTTATACCTGGGTGTTTTGATCGATGATCGGCTTTCTTGAGAACCTGATCAAAAGGTTAAAACTGAAATTGGGTTTCTTTTATCGCCACAGGACATGCTTTACATTTGCTGCCAGGAAGAAGTTAGATGCAGCCACCTTTCTTCCTGTATTGGATTATGGCGACCCTCTTGGCCACTTTATATGCACGCCCCTGCAAAATGTTTGCAATCTCTGGACTCTGTGTATCACAATGCCCTGACGTCCGTCACATGTTGCAAAGCCCTCACTCACCACTGTACCTTATGGCAGAGTTGAGTGGCCCTCATTGGCTGCACGTCGTCTCTCACACTGGCACACCTTTATATATAAAGCCATTTTAGGCCTACTCCCCCAATATTTATGTGGTTATATTTTAAGAACCCAGAGTACTTCCCCCTTACGTTCCAATGACTGTTATCTGCTACATATCCCCAAAGTTCGCACTGAATTCGGCAAGCACTCCTTCATGCACTTTGCACCCGCTGCCTGGAATTCACTACAGAGCCCTCTGGACCTGAAGGAGCTAATTTCTCTTAGAACATTTACAAACCTTGTGAGTAACTTGGAATCATAGCCTCATATCGTTCTTGCTCCTGCTCTATATGAAAGGCCCATTATTTAACTCTTTATTGTGTAATTTTTGCATTGTCTGTTTTAACTGTCAAAATTCGATGTTTTAAGCTGCAGTCCTGGCCAGGCTTCCCTGGGAAAAGAGATCATTGGGCCTCATTCACGAAGCGATACAAGATCAGATTTCGTTCTTAACTAGCATTTCCTCTTATTTTGTTCTTACCTGGGATTCAGCAATGTTTTCTTATTGTTGCTTTTCTCTTAGGCAAGACCAAATTCTAAGAGTGGTCGAGAGCACCAGATAAGAAATTCTTACCCAGATGAGAAAAAGAAAAGAAAATCCTACCATTGGTCAATTGCCCCCAAATACGACTTTAAAAATCCAGAACTTTTCAATAATAATAATTATTATTATTATAACTTATTGCGTGCGTTCTGTCTGAAATGGATTATATAGTGCTGTTAGAACAGTTATATGCCCAGGCCATATATGCATAGAACGCAGAGATCGTCTATATCAGTGGTTCCCAAACGTCTTGTTTATACGGCCCACTAGATTGTTATCAAGAACATTTGCGGACCACCTTGTATGCAAACAGTAAAAATAAATTGACCTGTCAGACTTTGACTTGTGACTTGGCAGACCATACCAAGAGGTGAATTCACTTCTTGGTAATGTGTCTGGATGCCTTTTAAGGGGGAGTGAGTTTACTTGCAGTACCGCTACGTGCCACAGTCACTTCACAACACTTGAAGTCCATCGTGACTGTGGATATGATTGATTGATTGATTGATTGAAAACTTTATTAACAGATTGCAGAATGGGTACAATACAGTACAGCTCAATACACACAATTGTTAAGGGGATGCAGACCAGAAAAATACTTTCATCTTGTTTACATCAGGGTCCCCCATTTTCAATTCATCAGGACATATATGACATACATGACATACAGATAGACAGTACTGCTACATCTATACATTTATGACATACCAGATTTGCAAATACAGTACTGTTTGTGATACAAAAAGAGTCCAGAAAAGGGAGTATATACATTTGACGTAAAAACTGTACATTGGAGGAGGTTGGGTGGGGTTGGGTGGGGGGGGGGGGGGGGGGGGGGGGGGGGTTGGGTAGGAGGGGTTGGGGGGGGGGAAACACTGTACAACTGTACAAGCAAAACTGTACATTGGAATATTGACAACCATACTAGGTAATTTACTGTACACTGGAGGGGGTTGGGGGGTCACACTGTACAAACAAGCAAAACTGTACATTGGAATATTGACAAAACCATACTAGGTAAATTACTGTACATTGGAGGGGGTTGGGTTAGGACATTTACAGGGGCCAGTTTCGAATGCAGTCTCCCGTAGGTGTTCTTTGAGAGTGGTTTCGAAAGTGGGGTAGTGATTCACATTCCTTTACAGCTTTGGGTAGGGCGTTCCACATTGATGTGGCATAATTGCGAAACGTGTTTAGTCCCTTGTTTGAGCCGAATCTGGGTTTGACATGATTTGTGGAGCTCCCTTTGGTGTTGTGATCATGGTATTCACTGACCTTTGGGAAGTATTTTGACATGTACATGGGTACCTTGGTCATGTAGTGTATCTTGTAGACCAGG
>NC_140169.1:132648429-132683429 GCF_963971535.1 Notolepis coatsorum | reverse complement strand
CACACACACACACACACACACACACACACACACACACACACACACACACACACACACACACACACACACACACACACACACACACACACACACACACACACACACACACACACACGCCATCACACACACACACACACACACACACACACACACACACACACACACACACACACACACACACACACACACACACACACACACACACACACACACACACACACACACACACACACACACACACGCCATCACAGAGCACCTGCTGGAAGGAAAGGATTGCGTCCTCTGGCTTTACATTTGTCTCATATTTTGGGTTTCCCAATTTAGGCATTGGATGGAAATAGAATAATATCGACTCTCCGTGTGCTGTAGCTTCTATTAAAACATCAAGAGTTTGCAGAGGGAAATTAAGCAAACATGTCATTCCTAAGAGAACTTAAGATTCTTTATCTTTCCACAGCTGCAGTGACTGATGCTTCTGTGGTAATACCTTGGCAAGCCATTACAAAGACTGGAATAAATCTAGGTTTTATTTCCACACACAAGACACTTTTTTCTTTTCTTGACATATTACTGAGCTCCATTAACTACACTGCTTCAGTAGGAACAGGCCCGCACGTGAGAAAGGGATTGGGTCCGGTGTGTTCTAATAATTCAGTTTACGTAAAAATACGGATCGCAAGGAGAGTTGCAGGAGAGGCCGCTGTCAGCCATCAGTCTTCATTCTCCAGATACTCCAGAGAACGGGGGAGGTGTCCGTCTGCTTTAGCCTCGAGTCGGAAAGCACTCAGTCACTGGAGAGTCGGGGCTCTTTGCAAGGGTACAATTTGGCTAAACTCTGGGGGCACTTTAATATTGCATGAGTCATGAGCTTTAGTTAGAAAAAGATGAATTTATAATAACGCACAATGCGCTTGGATTACATATAGTTCTAAAACAGGTCCTGGCTAAATAGTTTGTGTTCATACATCATTGCACTGTTTGTCTATTGATGCTTTTGGAAAAGGAAACTCAATATGTTGATATGGGAGCCCTGCCAGTGTGTTGCTGCTGTTACCCATCATCTGGTGAGAAGAGAGGGCTTGAATACAAATGTATACAGCGACACAGTAGGAACCAACAGCAGTCTGAAGTATTACAATAGTAGGCTACTTGGTAGATTACATTGTCAAAAACACTGAAGATTCCATACCTAGGATGGCAATTGTTCAAAGAAACCTTCTGTTATTCTGTTTTCGCTACTGGAGTAACATTTATTATAGGCAAATACAATATGCATGAATCTCTCTCCACTAGTCGTATAAGCACAGAGAACATTCTGAAATATTAATGATAATGACTTCCAGTAATAATAACGTTATTGTTCACATTTCAAGCGACTAGTAAGTACAGTACAGTAGTTGTGTATATTAATATTGTAGCTCTTCACAGCTTAAGCTTTCCACACAGGTACCGCCACCTCGCGCACAAGACCTCTTGTCATAAGATAAGAGATAAGATGATCCTTTATTAATCCCCTTGGATCTATAGTCGCCTCTCAGCGATGCTCTCCGCTGCAGTGCCTCCTCTTCTCAGATGTGATAATGCACAGAGTTATCGGATCTCAAGACCTAAGTGTTAAAGGAACAGTCTTGACTCATTTCAATCCATCCAAAAGGCACCAGTATTTATTGACAGGAAGTAGAAATTGTTAGTGTTTGTCAGCAATGCTCATGGAAGTCCGTGATGCTCCCAGTTTGTGGGATCAGATAGGCTTCTTAAACAAAATGGACTGTTCCTTTAAGGTGAGGTACTCCTGTCTGAATGAAACTTTACACAATGAATAATTTGTTATTATTACGCTCAAATGAGCTAATATTTCATTCATAGCTAATTTGCATGTTGGTTAGAACACCTTTTCCCCCTTTTTCAATCATCAAACCGTTATTAAAAATTCGTAAAATCATCGTGGTAGGGCCTCATTTCCAATTATGACGAGTAACAGATCAAATAAACGAGACAAAATTGAAAGTTGTAACACAACAAGATAAAAACATGAAACAAAAACGGGAGAAATGCACCATGACAAATTTGGTGGCAATATCTACAAGTTGTGGTGAAAGAAAAAGTGTTTGGCGTAAAGGGAATATATAAGATTTCTCCAGTAGCTTGGATGGAGCTCATACACGGTCAAGGACAAGGTCCAGTTTATTAGCATGTCCCAAACTGGGCTATTCATGTTACAGCAGATAAATAGGAGCTCCAAAAAAAACACAGCAAACATACATAACAAGAAGAACACAGACAGACATGTATGTATGGTCGCAGGATCAGATCATGACAACAGTCAAACAAGCAACCACAACCATCCCCCCACCCACCCACCTCAAAGCCGCCCTCTCCTGCCTCCTCCATTGATGGCACGAATGGAGGTAGGTATAAATGGGAATTTGTATCTATTGTTTTTAGCTGCAGGCGTCTCCAAACGTTGGCCGGAAGGCAATAATTGATACTCCGGATTAAGGGGGTGAGAGCTGTCCGCTCTAGTCGATGACGCCTTCCTGAGCACCTGCTCGTCATATATATGACCCAGACAGCTGAATTGTACCCCTACAATCTTGCTAGCCCCCCTCACAATCCCGTTAAGGGCATTCTTTGGTTTAATGCCAAGGTTTCCATACCAACAAATGGCAGCAATAGAAACAACAGACTCTATGAAGGCCCTATAGAACAAAATCATCAAGGACTTATCCACCTGAAATTTGGCTAGCTTCCTTAGACAGAAGAGGCATGCTGACCTTTCTTACAGACCATTTCAGTGTTAAAATCAAATTTCAGATGATTGTCAATAATGGAACCGAGATATTTATAAGTGGTCACCAAATCCACTGTCTGGCCATTAATGACACTACTCTGAGGAGCTAGTGAAGATTGTCTAAAATCAATGCACATGTCTTCAGTCTTTGTGACATTTAGTTGTAGAAAGGCCTCTTCGACAAACAAAGTCATCTACAACTGGGCCATGGCTGGCCTCATTGTCACGCAGGAGACTAACAATTACAGAATCATCTACAAAACACAAAAGTTAAATATTTATTGTTGTTTTTGATGTTTGCTTTATATGTTTTTATGAAACTACAGTAGTGATAGAAGCAAAAAAAATATTTTCAATTGGGGTACCTCAACAAGTTGGTTTGTTACATTTTGAGAAGTTGGCAGGTCATCATAAAAAAGCATTCTGGAGAGGTAGAGGTTGATGATAATTATGTATGTGTGTGTGTGTGTGTCTCTGTGTGTGTGTGTCTGTGTGTCTGTGTGTGTGTGTGTGTGTGTGTGTGTGTGTGTGTGTGTGTGTGTGTGTGTGTGTGTGTGTGTGTGTGTGTGTGTGTGTGTGTGCACATTACGTTATACGAGCACTAGCACACAGAACAGCAGCCACGAGTGAAAAGCATCCTCGTCGTGGAGCATTTCCACAAAGCGTGCACAAGACTGTGACAAGCACAAGCTTGACCCTCCCGATACCAGTGGCGGCTGGCCACCGGGGGCACTAGGGCGCCGACCCACCTGTTAAATGAGAGAAGAAGAAAAAAATATTTTTTTTTGTTTTTTGTTTTATAGCCCTATAAATAATATAAACATGTTTAAAATGAATAATATTTACTCATTTTAAGTATGTTTGTGTTTCCAATGCACAATATAACGTTAATATATCAAATAAAAAAATTATCATTTTCCTGAACAGGAAGTGACTCACTCCTGCCGCATTTCTCCTGCCGCATTTCTCCTAGCCGTATTTCTCGGCCCGGGCTAGACGCAATCGCGCTCTGAGTGCGCGTCACTGTTTCATCGCTGTATCCGTCGCAGCCAATCAGTGTGCGTTGAAATATGATGTTTATGATGGAAGCCGGGCGCGATTTGAAGCGGTCTAGGCAAGCATTTAGAATTTCCGTCTAGAATTTCCGTAGCCGCATTTCGCGGAGACGCTCTCTTTTTCCGTAGCCGCATTTCGCGGAGACGCTCTCTGATTGGCCGACGCCAGTTTCTACACTGGTTAAGCTTTCGAAGTAGGTTAAGGAGGTAACGTTAGAGTTTGTCTTAGAGCGTGACGGCAAGTTCTTTCGACGGTTAAGCTTAGGCACTCTTTCAAAGTTGGTTAAGGTTAGAGTTTGTCTTAGAGCATGGTGATAGAACGCCAGGTAGTTTGCAGGCTGTTCGACGCGGAAATGGGCAAAGACACAGCTCGTTCATTGAATTCATCACAGTACTGTTGTGTTGTGCTAACAAGCTAATCTGGATGCAGTCACTCTGGACAGAGTTGATAACTGGATATACATCAACAGTGGACATTATACACTTTATCAAGCCCTCCTGCTCGACCACGTAAACAGTGAGTTAATTCGGTCTCTCTCTCTCTCTCTCTCTCTCTCTCTCTCTCTCTCTCTCTCTCTCTCTCCCCCTCTCTCTCTCTCTCTCTCTCTCTCTCGCTCTCTCTCTCTCTCTCTCTCTCTCTCGCTCTCTCTCTCTCTCTCCCTCTCTCTCTCCCTCTCTCTCTCGCTCTCTCTCTCTCTCTCGCTCTCTCTCTCCGTCTCTCTCCCTCTCTCTCTCTCTCTCGCTCTCTCTCGCTCTCTCTCTCTCTCTCTCACAATCCTGTGTCTCCGAGAAATGCGGCTATGAAATGCTGAGATGATAATAGCACTTCAAAATGCGCTGCTGTGTTGTGAACTATAACATTAATTTCGCTGCTGCTGATGCATAATGTATGAATGAATGAATGAATGGTGAGTTGTTTAAAATGACAACATATACATGTGTTAATTATTTATTGGATTGATCCGAGAGACAGAGAGAGAGATTGCTCCAGAGCATTTATTAACGTTACGTTACATTTTCAACTCGACCTAACGTCGAGTTGCGACCCACCAATGGAAGATAGTACCAGCCGCCACTGCCCGATACGCTCACGACTGCTCAACACTCACTAACTTGTCAAGTTGACTTTTCAGACTTTGGAGGCAGGGATGGAACAGACTGTTGCTGATGTCTCCGCTCCTCTGATTGGTCACTTTCAACACCCACAGACTCCGGCCGCATCCTAACGATTCCCTGACAGTTTAGCTCAACATTTTGACATTTACCGGGGCCAGTTTCTAATTGCAGCCACTGTAGTGGTTAACACTGTCGCCTCACAGCAAGAAGGTCCAGGGTTCGATTCCCGCTTGGAGACCAGGTTTCCATGATGCCAGGTACCCAGGTGGGGTATCTCCCAGGCCTTTCTGTGTGGAGTTTGCATGTTCTCCCCGTGCTCGCAAGGGTTTCCCCCCCGATAAGAGAAACCCAATGGACAAACATGCACAACAACAGATCGCTAACGCTGTGGCATCCTTGACGAAGACGGGCAGGAGCACTTGGATTGGTCCCCGGGCGCGGCCCTCGCCGACGCCTATCTGCTCCCGGCTGCCCTTGGGGGGAAGGACGACGGGATGGGTTGAGCCCAGACACTAATCGCATCGGCGAACCCTACAAAAAACAATGCATGCGTGTGTGTTCCGGTGTGTGTGCTAACCGTGTGTGCTAACCTGTAACATTCAGGATAATTGCATGTCAATTAAAGACCTCTGAACAGGTCCTGCATTATTATTATAGGTGCTCTTTGAGAGCGGTTTTGAAGGAGGGTAGGGATTCACATTCCTTTACGGCTGTGGGTAGGGCGTTCCACATTATTATCGTTACTTACTAACGTTATGCTAGCCAGCCTTATTGTCACTAAAGTCTTCTACGATGGGAAATCAATTAATATAATCTGACAGAATGATAAAATAGTTAGCTACCTAACTAGACACTCCATTGTCTCCAAATTACTATTATTAGTATTCTTGAAGCATCTGTATTATTGTGCTATCTGCCTAATTTTGTTGATATACTAGCTTGAATGTAAATTGAGTGCATGTGTAATGAAAAGGTCTCTGAATATCTGGCTGATTTTCCAATGTTTATGCTTGCCTTTTTATAGTGTATGTGGACAGACATATATATATTTTTTTATATATTTCTTCTCCCCCTTTTTTCCGTATTTTTCTCCCATCCCAATTTAGTCGTTATGCCAATTCTCTTCATGGTCGTTGCACGCATTTCCCCCCCACTTGCCAGCCTAGGGAGGGTTGAAGACTATCACATGTCTCCTCCGATACATGTGGAGTCAGCCAGCCGCTTCTTTTCACCTGACAGCGAGGACTCTCACTGGGGGAGTGTAACGCGTGGGAGGATCACACTACCTCGCCCAGATCTTTTCCCTGCTGAACAGGCGCCCCGACCGACTAGTAGGAGTCGCTGTTTACAATGACCAGGATACACACCCCACCGGCTTCCCACCCCACCGGCTTCCCACCCGCTAACACTGCCAATTGTGTTAGTAGGGATGACTGACCAAGCCGGAGGTACCGCTGACAGCTGGATTTGATCCCAGAGTCTCTGCGGTGGTAGGCAGGCGCTTAGTCCGCTGCGCTACCCAGCCGCCCCTCGGACAGACATATTTCAAGTGTGTGTGTGTGTTTATTATTACATATTTATTTTCTTTTTTTTATCCACTTTTTCTCCCATTTTCTATTTCTCTCCCATCCCAATTTTCATATCGTCCAATTCAACCCTCCCCTGTCTTCGAACGTTGTTTCTTGCCTCCCACAAGCCAGCTGCAATGTGGACTAAGTCATACATAGCACGAGTCCCCTCCGATACTCGAGGTAACAGCCGTCGCATCTTTTCACCTGCGCGGCTCGATCTTTCAGCGTCGGGGGTCTGGGCTTTGGAGGGGCCCCGCCCCCGTCGCTTCTTGATTCTACTGCGCAGGCGCACCAGCCGACCTGTAGGAGTCGCTGTCCACAACGCCCGATCCCCACCCTTCAGTTTCCCTCCCTGTAATACGGCCAATGTGTATTACTGTGGACGACCAGCTAAACTGAAAGCAATGTGGAGAGCGGGGCTCGAACAGGAGGCATCCTGTTCGAGCCTAGTCTCCAGCATTCGTTGCGAGCGCCTTGCCCACTGCGCCACGTAGCCGCCCTATTACATATTTATTTTCTTTGTACTAATTACTAATTACTCAGAATCACACATTAATTCACGCATGTCCATTCTTAATAAAATTACAAGTCAGTGTAATAATACTACTGTTTATCAAATCAAATCAAATCAAATTTATTTATAGGGCCCGACAACACACGTTAATGTCCCCATGGGCCGTACAGATCTTCTTTAAACAAGTCAAGAAGAAAACATAACAATAAGTCAAGAACAGAACAAGAACACCATAAGGTCCAAACATTTTTAGATGAATGCAAATAAATGAAAGAATGCAAGCACTCCCAGACATACCCCACGCGAAGGTAAGGAAAAACTCATTAAAACCTAACAATAGGGAAAAAAGCTCCACAGGCAGTGTGGAGGAGAGAAACCTTAGAAGGGCCATTCAAGGGTGGATTTATGTGTCAGGGTGAGAAACTAAAGTTTCTGTGCACCAGTACAACAGTAGACGATGGATGAGTTCATATGCCACTTTCATCAATGTCCAACTATGTATAATTAAGAGAAGGGAGTGAGGAGAAAATGAAGGGGAAGAAATGAGGGGAAGATTTTAACTTTCTGCAGTGCCTGGTGGATGAAAGTGCCTGGAGATTAGCTTACATGGAGCAGACTTCTAGGTCACACTCAGTCTCATTCATTCATGATTCATGAAATTCTCTTATGCACACATTTCATCCAAACACCAAGTGCAGTCTAAAGTTGGGATTCATTTAGAACAATCTCAGAGTCAGTATGAGATAAGATGAGATAAGATAAGATAAGACATTCCTTTATTGATCCCCTTGGGGGAAATTCTGATGTCACAGCAGCGCGGGGGAGGGGGAAGGGGAGGTACAGGTATGGGCAGTGTATTAGAAAGACAATGAATATAGGCAATACAGTTGAAGTCAATCAAAGACTATCTACATATCTAATAGTGTTTTTGGGGACTGCAGCTGTGGGCTATGCATGCTCGGCAAACTGTGGTCACTCGCTCAGTCACAGACGATCTGGCAGGAACGTACTGTATGCATGGCAAATGGTCACTCACTCACTCACAGACGATCTGGCAGGAACGTACTGTATGCATGGCAAATGGTCACTCACTCAGTCACACGATCTGGCAGGAACGTACTGTATGCATGGCAAATGGTCACTCACTCACTCACTCAGTCACAGACGATCTGGCAGGAACGTACTGTATGCATGGCAAATGGTCACTCACTCACTCACTCAGTCACAGACGATCTGGCAGGAACGTACTGTATGCATGGCAAATGGTCACTCACTCACTCACTCAGTCACACGATCTGGCAGGAACGTACTGCATGGCAAATGGTCACTCACTCACTCACTCAGTCACACGATCTGGCAGGAACGTACTGTATGCATGGCAAATGGTCACTCACTCACTCACTCACTCACTCACTCACTCACTCACTCACTCACTCACTCACAGACGATCTGGCAGGAATGTACTTTATGCATGGCAAATGGTCACTCACTCACTCACTCACTCACTCACTCACTCACTCACTCACTCACTCACTCAGTCACGGACGATCTGGCAGGGATGTTTTGTTGGATGGGCTATGCCCGGCAAATTGTGGTCACTCACTCAGTCACGGACAATCTGGCAGGGATGTATGCCTGGCAAAATGCGGTCACCCACTTTGTTACGGACAATCTGGCAGGGACGTATGCATGGAAAATTGTGGTCACTCACTCACTCAGTCACGGAAATTCTGTCAGGAAGACCAAAAATCCCAAATAAATGCATTTTCTATTAAATTATGAGGAATTATTAGTGGAAATAAGTGAAGGGGGTATGTACTTCTTTGAGTGACTGTATGTGCACTAAACAAGTAGCTCTCAAAGTGGGGTCCTTAATGGGGTCATAGTAATCATCTCCTTATCTACAGTATAGACATACAATTATGTAATAAAATATATAGTATCTAAAAGCAAACATTTGATCAAATGGGGTTGGTATAATTTCTTTAGGATTCTCGATGTGAGAAGGTTTGAGAACGTAAGGTTATATATATAACCAAGTTCTGTGAGTTATGGTGCGCTCAGCACCAGTTGCATAATATCTCGCTTCAGTGGATATGCACTGAATACATTTCAAAATGTACCTTTACATACCAACATCCATCTGACCACACCCCCATCTGCTGCCTACATAAGCAAGGGTGGGGCCACACACTCATCTCCTTCCCAACAAATTTCACCACAATGAAAAATCAAGGGCCGCAGCGGTGTCCTGGTGCTGAGCGCACCATAACTCACAGAACTTGGTTATATACATAACCTTACGTTCTGTTTCGTTATAGCTTCGCTCAGCACCAGTTGCATAACAGGAGCTGAGCGGGAGCCATAGCCCGACAAATGTACCCCGCTGAGGCCCCCCACAACCATCAGACCGGGGACGACCGAGCCCCCCGACCCTCCCTAATGGAGGATACCCCCCCTATTGGAGGCTTACGGGAGGGAGACGGATCCGACCGTGCGAAGAGGAACTCAAGCAACTCAACGCACAGGGTGAGCAGACCGTGGCTTGACCCCACGACTACACACACGCACAACCCGCATGCCACCCGGGAACGAACGGAAGGAACAAACCTCGTTACTGCCCCCAAAATCACGGGGTCAAGAGCAACCCAACCCCGTGGCAAGGCTGTAGCAGCGGAGCGCGAAGGAAGACCCAGACCCACCGAAGGGACTGGATCCCCTGGAAAAAGGGGGCCCGGAGAGGTCAATGACGCCAGGCATCAAGACCCCACCAGGCGGTCACTGAGGGCCCTTTCTCACTCACATTTTGGGATCGAATCACTGCTCCCGGGAACGGGGGGGAGTGTTCTCACTCACCCCTTTTGGGATGCGAAACGGCGCTGATTCGTTTTACCCCCCGCTGAACGGGGCCAGTTGGATTAGGTGGTCTCGGAATCGCGCCGTGGGAGCGGGGGGCGTGACACACACAACGTCGTTACTGTCATGCTTGCTTGAATTTTGGGCAGATAACACCACACATCAACAACTGGAGAATACCCACAAAAACGATATTTATGGGCAATTTGAGAGTTCAGACCTCAACCAAAACATGAAGCCACGTTACAAACGCACAGCACTTCCCTGGCTCGCATTAGGCCTGGCAATTTTTGTTTGCCATGCTATTTTCTATACATTAGTTTCTTGTTTGAATGCATTTATTTCTATTAGACCAGTGGTGCCCAACCAGTCGGCCGTGGTCGACCAGTAGATCAATGCATCCAGTCTCCAGCGCCATGTTAACACTTCCTGTGTTTACATTTTCGAACGTGACATCATCGCCTACGGCAAGCGTAAACGCTCAAAGGGCAAACCGTAAACAGAACCCGGAACGAAACAAGACTGCAGTGTGTACGCAAACTAGAGGGGGGAGAGGGGGGGGGGGGGGAGTTTGCATCAGATCTCGGAACGGGCTAGAACGAAACGGAATGGAACCGTATACCTGAGTGAGAAAGGCCCCTTAGTGACACCGCCCCCCACATCGCCAGCGTATTCGGATAAGGCCCCTCCAAGAGCGGGCCCTTTCCCCCCAATAGCACACCGCCTGGCACACTGACTCTGAAACACAGGCAGTCAGCATGGCCGTAAGCACTCAAAAAAGGTTAACCAACGGAAGCAGGCAGCACACCGGGGAAACCAGGCAGCAGGCTGTAACCTGAGCCTGGAGCACTGCGGACGAGACAGGCGCCAAAGGAGTCAGCTGAAAACAGCCCCCCCGGCGGAAGGGGCATATGCTGGCGTTGTTGATCACCATGACAAAGCCTCCATTAAAAAAAAAACACCCAGAGGGGTCGAGGCAGAGAAGGCTGACATGATTGGCAGCGTGCAGGGGCACACTCAACCGGGTAACCCGGGAGTTGACTCTGCTCCAACACACCAGGGAATCAACCACCCTCTTGGTACAGACGGTGGTTGTTCCTATAACCCAGGGGTCAGGAACCTTTTTGACTGGGAGAGCCATAAAAGCCAAATATTTCTAAATATATTTCATTGAGAGCCATATAGTATTTTTAACATATAATAAATTAAATATGTCTTACTTTTAATGCGACTTCTGGTGCTGCATGGTTTTGCTGATGGCCTTGTAATCTGGTTCATACGTGGTGAGATTGAGCTTCATGCAGGCGTTGAGGCTTACATCAGTTAAACGTGAGCGTAGGTTGGTCTTAATGTTCCTCATATGCGAGAATGACTGCCCACATGCATATGTAGAGCCAAACATGGTCAATATGGCAATACTCACGCTGCATTGTGTGGTATGTCACAGGAAGCTCGTTCCAAGTTTTAAGAATCAGCTGGTCTTCAGGTTGAAGATTTTTTATTTCTGTCCACTTGTGTTCCCTCGCCAGCTCTGCTTGCTATATCTTCAGCTACAGATACTATTAGCTGTATCTTCAAAACTAATTTCTGTTTACTTTAAAATGACACAGTATTATTAAGAAATATCACAAGTATAAAAAAAATTTTTTTTTTTTTTTTTTTTTTTTTACTCAAACATTTCTGGGAGCCATATGCTGTCACCAGAAGAGCCATATATGGCTCGCGAGCCATAGGTTCCCGACCCCTGCTATAACCCCTCAAGAAAAAAGGGTTATCCCAGGCCTACGGTATCAACGAAACTTTACTTCGGACCGGGCCCGGCGGCTCGGGAAGCACACAGGGTTACCAGAGGAGGTCCAAGACCACCCCAACAGCCCCCTCTTCGCCACGCATGAGAGAGGAGCGAAAAGAATGGAGAACCAGCCCTAAGCACACCGCACTTGGTATTCCCAGGCGGTCTCCCAGCCAAGTACTAACCAGGACCGAACCTGCTTAGCTACCGAGATCGGACGAGATCGGGTGTGTACAGGTTGGTATGGCCGTAAGCCATTACGATAGTGCAGAGTACAACATGTACCCAACAAAGGGTCTCCATAACGCCTAACCCTGTGACACCCGGACCGACCCGGCATTTTTCCCCCCGAAAAAAGCACAAGTCCCTCAGGGTACCAGAACAGCAGATCTGCATCCCCGGCGGACAACGGGTTAACTGACTTGGACCAGCGCGACCAGACCAGTCCCGTGTCCTAACCACGCCGACATGCCCACTCCAGAAGAGGGGGTAGGTATGCGTGTCGATCTAAAACATGAAAAGAGGGCGCCACCCAGACGGTCCCCATTTGGACTGTGCTCAGTGGCCCACCCCAAGGGCGTGAGACCCCTCTACCTATGTTCTGATCTATTCCGTTAACATCCCCCAGATATGAACGAGAATTCATCGAGACAACCTAGTAAACTGGCGCTCGGAAGAGACAAAACTCCATCCCAGTTGCCCTATAAAAACACTGTTTTAACAAGCAACCAAGGCGCACTTAGCCCCTGCGTGATTCTTTAACAGAAACACACCGAGCCAAGTCAAGTCAAGAGTCAAGAGTTTTAATTGTCACAGCATACAGGTATACAATGAAATGCGGGTGGTCTTGCCCGCAACAATGTGCAATACAGTGGTACATATAATAGAATCAAAAGAAGAAAACAACATTGTGCAGTAACAGGTAGCAGGTAACATGGAGTGACATCTCGGTATCTGTACATAGTTATTTACAGAGCATTGGGACATGCTAGTTAGCTTTGGATACATAGAGCCAGCACTATGTATGCGTGGAGACCCAAACACATCAATGGACAGTCTAGCAAGACACCAAACATTGTTCCTCCAAGTCGCCTGGGAGAACGACACGGAGCCGTCGTGCTTCATGTACCTTCCTCTTTTTATCCAAAAAAGAAAGAAACACAGACTGACATGAATCCCACGTGACGCAGCTGAGGGTAATTTTTTTTTACATTTTTACATCCCACCACCCTCGCCATAGGGAGGAGACGGAAATCCCCAGAGAGACTTCCCACGCGAGCTGTATAGATTGAAAAGAATATATTGCAACATTGAGCTATGTAATATTTGGGTTAGGGCTCTCCGAGGAGGAGGCACTGAACCAATACACACTCAATAATCGAATTGAATCGAATACACACAATAGAGCAGAACTCCTTTTTGAAGTTCTACTCACCTTGACAATCTGAGGAGGAGGCTCTGAACTCTGAGGAGGCTCCCTCACAGGGAAGGAGAGTCCGAACTCACAGAAGGCCCGAGGAGGAGCTTCGTGAGGAGGAGCTCTGACAACTCCCTGAAACAGATCCATAACATGGACCTGAACAACTCACGGAAGTCTTACCAACAGAGACGCGCACAGTGACGTACTCTATGGCGGGGGAATTTCTGCGGTGCACACGCCCCAATCTTCCAGGGCGTGGGACCAGGAACCCCCCCCCCCCCCCTCTTACCCTGTAACGTGCCGAACAGCAACGTGACAGGAACCTTGAAGGACAGGAGGTTTTAACCCCTGACCAATCAGAAAAGGGGAGGAAAGGATTACCAGTTCACCCCTTTACGACCCCACACCCATGATACGATGTAATGACAAAAAAGAGCATGACACAGTCATAGTCTGCTACATGAAGTGTCTAACAGCTTCACATAGCTCATGTGCTAACCTGCTATCTGATTTTTACTAAGGAAAAAACACAGAATAGAGAGGGCCCCCTTTAAGAGCCCCGGTACCAGACTTACACCTAACCCAGTTGTAGATCACAAGACACACACAACCCTTCATCACAACAAAAAATGGCAAAAGTACACTCTTGCTACAGAGGAACGCCGTTTTTCATAACGAGAGAATACAGAATCCTCGATTATGTATTGGCCACAGGCCTTGCTAAGCACACATGATAAGTGACCAAACAATCTTTTCTTTAGGAAAATATAGTTTCTCAAGCGGAAAGCACAACCCCAGCAATTAAGCTAAGGGTTACATTGTATCCCCACAAACACAGTGACACAATATATTGTAAACAACATGTCTGAGAGGAGGGTGGGGAAGCCCCAGGGAAACCGGGGGGATCACCCCTCCTTCCTTACCCTTGATACGGCCAAGTTGAACAGGTAACCCTGTTAATATGTGAACACACTGTTCATTGTCATTACAGGCTGAGAAAAGAATTCATTCCTCAATCACATGTCACTAAGCATAGCTTTATAGGTTAATTAACCCCCTTAGTTGTGAGTTCACGATACATGAACACACATGTTCTCATTGATTGATTGATTGATTGAAAAGTTTATTAACAGATTGCAGAATGGGTACAGTACAGTACAGCTCAATACATACAATTGTTAAGAGGATGCAGACCTGAGAAAGACTTTCGTCTTGTTTCCATCAGGGTCCCCCATTTTCAATTCATCATATGACACACATGACATACAGATAGACAGTACTGCTACATCTATACATTTATGACATACCAGATTTTCAAATACAGTACTGTTTGTGATACTAAAAAAAATCAAGAAGAAGAGTATATACATTTGACATAGAAACTGTGCATTGGGGGAGGTGGGGTGGGGCTGTACATTGGAGGTGGGGGGGGGGGGGGGGGTTGGGTAGGGGGGGGGGGGGGGACACTGTACATTGGAATACTGACATACATTTGACATGGAAACTGTACATTGGAGGAGGTTGGGTAGGTGGGGTGGGGTTGGGTGGGGCTGTACATTGGAATACTGACAAAGCCATGCTTGGTCTTTATCGTACAACTGGGTTAGGACATTTGTAGGGGCCAGTTTTGAATTGCAGTCTCCCGTAGGTGTTCTTTGAGAGTGTTTTTGAAGGTGGGTAGTTGATCATCACAACTAACCAGACCATTTTTACACATGTAAACAATAACCCAATTTCTATGGAGAGAGAAGCTATACCAGTGACAAGACAATTCACACACAACACGCGTCGTATCCTCAATGTATTGCAGCAACACACGTTTTGGAAAACATCGTTATTACAAAACATTTAGAAGGGAAGGAAAGAAGAAGTGTTTAAAGTCCGGTCGGGACCTTCCTACCCTGAGCGCAGGCCAAGCGAACTGCAATCTGGCTAACGGGGCACCGAAGTTGAACACAGCATCCCTGTGTTGACGACGAGGGTAACGTCGTTGCGCCACCCAGCTGCTACGTTTCTCCATGTTTGACGCAGTCCTCGCTGGCAGGGCTCCCGGTGTAGGTTTCGACTAACATACTCTGTCAAAGATGACGTCGTAGTCAGAGTGTTTAAGGCATGTTATAGTTATAGCAACGTTCAACAGTGTAGCATCAAGCTAACAGCCGCTCTCGACTGATAGCAACAAGCTAACGTTTCCTAGCCTAGTGACACAACGGGCTAGCGCCGCAGCTAACAGCTGACTGGCTCACAGGTAGGCCACAACTAGCACGCCAGCTAAGCAGCTATCCGACTGATAGCAACAAGCTAACGTTTACTAGCCTGGTGACACAGCGGGCTAGCATCGCAGCTAACAGCTGACTGGCTAACACAGTAGTCCACAACTAGCATGCAAGCTAAGCAGCTATCACCTGAACTGTACACAACGACATAACAAGCCACACTTCAGACAGGCCGCTGTCCAAGTCCCTCCCCTAAGAGGGAAAAGAAAAATAATGTCAGAACACAGTTTTCAACAGTGATCCAGACATGCAGCGGGGCCAGCACAGTTCCCATTTTCGGGCTGCAGCCGACTTTGAGCATGGAACTCCCGATAAAGAAGATCCTATGCCCACATTTCCTCGTTAGGGTATACTTTCATTTTTATATGAAAGATGGGGCCTGCACGGGACAGAGAAGCATCCGCTCGAGAATCCTGGGATCACCAGGTCCTGGTCGGGGCCCACGAGATTGACCATCATGGGCGTCAGACCGAGATCCTCCGACCGCTGTTTAAGCCGAGCAGAGGACCCCAGCCTGGAGTCGGCGTTTCGTAAATTGTCAGCTAACCCCCACAGCATCAACAACAACCAGAGCTCGCAAGCAAAATAGTACGTACCCAACCTGGAAACAACCGCTTCTCACAACAGTCGGTGCTTCCCACAGTCCAGCTGTGTGGCCGGAGGGCAACCCCATCCAATACGACAATATTGCCGTATTTTCTCGAAAATAGTGAGAGAGAAAATAAAGATATGATGTCAACGAATCTCCTTGTTCTTCTGTTGTCCTTTCCTCAGACTAATATATTTTCTCCACGTCAAGTGGGGTATATAACAGGCACTTCCTTGTGGATGAAATTTGAGAAGGAGATGAGTGTGTGGCCCCACCCCTGCTTATGTAGGCAGCAGATGGGGGTGTGGTCAGATGGATGTTGGTATGTAAAGGTACATTTTGAAATTCATTCAGCGCATATCCACTGAAGCGAGATATTATGCAACTGGTGGAAGCCATAACGAAACAGAACCACTGCACTAAACAATGCAAATGTTCTGCCAAATAGAAGTTCAAGTTTTGTTTGATTTTTCACGTATAAAGTACATGTACATTACAGTGAAATGCTTGGTTCCTGTAATGTAAATATATTTTACATTATAAAACAAAACTTGAACTTCTATTTGGCACAACATTTGCATTGTTTAGACATATCATTTAAAAAATGGTATACACAAGCTATCTTAGTGAACCACATTGAAAAATTTGAATAACTGTTTAATTTTTCTTTACATACAGAATGAAATAGTCCACTACTAAATAAATATGGAGCGATGCTGGTGTAACGGTGGTCACCAGGTACTAGCAGGCACTAACCAAGAACCCTCCGCTCACCAGCACCATGTGACCACATAATGTTAAACACCGCAGTCTGATCCATTCCGCCACCTGAAAAGGATCCTATTCAGAAGTGAGGGGTAATTAACGTAGGAGTGAGTTTACACCAATTGGGCTACAATTGCAAGGTTTCATCCTGGTTACACATGGACACGCTTCTGGTGTCTTTTTAGGTCATGAAACTAGACACTAAAACAACAAAGACTAAACCCCATGAATTTAGAACAAATACAAACCAGAATAACACATATATAGAGGGACTCTTAGAGGGGAGGGTCACCGCAAATCAATAGAAAGTGACAAAGTGATTCTGAGTGATCACCTTTATCCCATGATGAAACATAGTGGTCTCTTCCAGGATGACAACGCCCTCATCCGCAGGGATGGAGGGTTCCCTGAATGGTTTGATGAGTATGAAAATGATGTGTATCATATGCTATGGCCTTCGCAAGTCACAAAATCTCAACCCAGTTACACACCTATGCGAGATTTTGAGCCAACATTGTTGTACAGCGCTCTCCACCACCATCATCAAAACACCAAATGAGGCAATATATTTTGGAAGAATGTTGTTTCTTCCCTCCTGTAGAGTTCCAGCAGCTGATGGAATATTATGACGCATACTGAAGCTGTTCTGGCAGCTGGTGGTGGCCCAACACCTTTTTAAAGGGGAACTACATCCAATTTGACAATTAGTACGTGTTAAAAGTACAAGTATTAATTGTCAATGGAGCAGGTTGACAGGTTTCTGGCTTCGGAAGAAAGTAGCTCATGTCCACAAATATAGATTGAACTTTCCTAGGTCATGGAAATAACATATTGGAATTCATAATCTGGGTGGTTTTCCCCTTACACTTTACGTAGTTTTTTCCTTTAATATGTCACCTCTCTCTCTCTCTCTCTCTCTCTCTCTCTCTCTCTCTCTCTCTCTCTCTCTCTCTCTCTCTCTCTCTCTCTCTCTCTCTCTCCCTCTCTCTCTCTCCATGTGTGTGTGTGTGTGTGTGTGTGTGTGTGTGTGTGTGTGTGTGTGTGTGTGTGTGTGTGTGTGTGTGTGTGTGTGTGTGTGTGTGTGTGTGTGTGTGTGTGTGTGTGTGTGTGTGTGTGTGTGTGTGTGTGTGTGTGTGTGTGTGTGTGTGTGTGTGTGTGTATATATAGCTGATTCCTCTTTTTTCACAATGCTCTCTGTTATTGGTCTAGACTAGGAAGAGATTGAGGAAAAAAACAAAAAACACCAGCATTTTACCAGTAGGCTACTTAGCTGATTAGTGTTCGTCAACTGAATCGGTTGACATTTTATCTCGGCTGTTAATAATCCTTACATTAATTTCAAAGAATGTGATACATATCAATATGGATAAAAGAAAAAATACATGGTGGTGGGGGGGGGGGGGGGGGGGGGGGGCATGATGCCATCCTCACATGAATCCCAGGGCTCTTTTTGGGCATTGGAACGTCTCATTGAATAGAGATCTATACATTGGAGGGTTTGTAAAAGAGACTCTTCTAGTTTGGTATTTGCCTCTTACTATGACTATAAGCTTCTTTTAAAATGTGTTTTGCCACTATTACAAGTGGCTTATGTAGGATGTAGAAACTTTGAAGCGGTAGCTCAGCATTAGCAACACATTAGTTTTAGTAGTATTTATTATGTATATGCAGCTAGTATTGTCATAGGTTACTGCTGTATGTCTTTTTAAATAGGTTTTCATGTAAATATCTGTGTCTGTATGTGTATTGTATTGTCCCAGTAACAGCAAGGACCATGATGGAAATAAGGACTTTATCGTGTTACCGCATGACACAGATGGTTCTCACTGACTTTCAATACATTTTGATTACATTTGGTGTTTGGATAAAATTTGTGCACAAGAATGATGAATGAACGAGACTGCAGTGACTAAGAATTCCACTCCAGGCAAGTCAATCTCTAGGTTTCCCCTCATCCATCAGGCACCTTAGAAGAAGGTGTAAATCTCCCTTTCCCTGCTCTTAATGATATAGCCTAGTTATAAATTGATGGAAGTGGCACATCTACTGTTACTGGCAGGGCTAAATCTGTGCTGGTTTCCCGTCGGAACAGGATCCGGGACCTCCCAGACTGGGGCCTGGCACCTATTTCATTGGATCCGGCACCTCCTCTGTCACTGTCATCATCTGCCAATACATGATAGTGTAAACCCTGTACAATTTTATGTTATCTGTTGTCACTCTATTATTTCCCATTAAAGTAATTCGTGAATCACTTGTTTAACCCTTTCACTACCACACTACAGACACAGTTAACCCTTTCACTACCACACTACAAAGGGTTAACACTTTCACCACCAGACACGACAGAAGGTTAACCCTTTGTAGTGTGGTAGTGAAAGTGTTAAGTAGGCATAAAATAAAGTAATAAAATAAATTAATCTAGAGTTAATCTATGGAGTGAAAAATCGTCAACATTCTGAACTTTCAGCAGTATATTCGCCGCGGATATAAGAAAGAGGTCTAGCTGAGTCAATGTTGATGGTTTTGCTGAACATTTGTATTTTACAGGAGATAAACTGTATTCAAAGAAAGCTATTAAAATAGTCTTTGAATCTAAATATACTTTCTTTGTGTTGATTTTACATTAATCCCATGAATATCTGTTACAAGCTTCGGTCTTAAGTAGAAAAATGCTATTTTGAATCTAGATTAATCTAGATTAATTACAGAAAATTGTGAGATTAATTAGTTTAAAAAAATGTCTATTGACAGCACTAGTAAAAAAAAATCGTATTATATAACAATATACAATATAGTTAACTCTGGACATGTGCATATGGGCAACAAGTTGCGAGATGAGGGTATGTAGGCTATGCGTTAGGAAGCAGGGAGAAAGAGGCCAGTGGCTGTTTTGTGGTCTGTTTCTGACAAATGAACAGAAAGGTTTTCACATGCTTTTATCACCGTTCTCTGAGTAGTGTTGTTGATGATTGATAAGAGGGATGACGACGAGGCCTATTGGTGATGATGACGGGCAGTGAACGAGGGAATGCAATCCCTAGATACACTGTTTGCTGGCAAGTGGTTTGACATTAATGCTTTTTTGTGTCTAAATGTTTATTTTGGCACATTACTGTAAGCCCCACAGCTAGTGGGTGTTTATGCTGTGTGTGGTAGATGGTAAATTATAAGTCCCATCTTTGTGGGCATATAGTGTACCTATGTACACTAGGCTCCGCTGGCATGTCAGAAGATGCAAGAATATTTTCGGTTAATAAATCGTTGCGCTGCACATAGTGTTGTCATTCTTGTTTAGTTTCAGCAGAGCAGCACCTATAGGTGTTGTCTGTGGTTCCGTAGCAGCTAGGTGTTGTCTGTACACCAGGCTCGGTGGTTCCGTAGCAGCTAGGTGTTGTCTGTACACCAGGCTCTGTGGTTCAGTGGCAGCACCTAGGTGTTGTCTGTGCTCCAGGCTCTGTGGTTCAGTAGCATCACCTGTACTTCCTAAGAAGGCTGAGAAAATTTGACATGCCACCCAAAATTCTCAGCAACTTCTATAGAAGTACGGTTGAGAGTGTCCTCCTTACCAGCTCAATCACGTACATCTCTGGAGCAGCCTTCCCCTCACTACAGGACATCTACTCCACCAGGGCCACCAGGAGAGCACATAACATAATTAAGGACAGTACACCACTACACCCCCCCAGCACAGACTCTTCAAGGCTAAGAGAATTATTAAGGACTCGAGCCACCCGAACAACTGCCTCTTTGAACTGCTGCGGTCAGGCAAGCGATACCGGAGTCTTAAGGCGAGCACAGAAAGACTCAGAAGAAGCTTCTATCCCCAGGCCATCAGGCTGCTAAACGAACAATAAACACTATGCAACAACCATCAAATGCTCACAGCACACACACCCACACGCACACACTCACTTAAACAAACAACACACTGCAGCACCCACTCCCCACACTTTAGATCACACAAACACACTTTATATTTATTGATAAAGGATTTGCACTACAACTCGTACACCTACTGTAAATTGTACCTAAATTGCACCTCATCCTATTTCTGCCTTGCACTATATAGTATTGTATATTAGTACACTACACAGTATTGTATATTATATGGTAACTCAGTTACGTCTACTCTGCATCGAACATTGTACATATGTCTATATTGAACACTGTGACCTCATTTTTTGTACTTCTAATTTACATGCTATACTATGTTATTTTATTTCATACTTATCTTGTCTTGCACAGTCTCTGGAGCGTAACAGTAAGAAGCATTTTGTATAAAAGTATTCTGTACTTCTGTATGACAACTATTAAAGAAACTTGAAACTCCTGCCATCAGGCAGGCGATACAGGAGTCTGTTGTAACAGACAGTACCCCCCCCCCCCCCCCCCCCCACCCACACACCTTCTTGAAACTGATCCCCCCCACCCCGCTTTTGTGCCAGGCAGACCTGACTGCTGCTGTGACCACACTGTCACCCTTCCCCGAACAATTAATCACTAAAGACACTTTTT
This sequence comes from Notolepis coatsorum, assembly GCF_963971535.1. Taxonomy (NCBI): domain Eukaryota; kingdom Metazoa; phylum Chordata; class Actinopteri; order Aulopiformes; family Paralepididae; genus Notolepis; species Notolepis coatsorum. The sequence goes on along the minus strand of NC_140169.1, from coordinate 132,662,166 downwards.
AACTGCTGCTGTGACCCACTGTGAGACCCACTGCCACCTCCATTTATATTGTAAACACTGAATCGGAACGGGCAATGTTACTCACTGTGCCTTGTATATATTATATTTATCTATTTTTACCTTGTTTTTTTAGCACTCGCTTGTATTTAAATATGTTTTAGTTAAGTATTGTGTGATTTTGTGTGAAGGGCGGACTAGCAAAGTAAGATTTTCATTGTATGGCAAACTGTCTGTTTAACTGTGCACATGACAATAAACAATCTTGAATCTTGAATCTTGAGGTGTTGTCTGTGCACCAGGCTGCGTGAATACTTTCCCTAAGCCAGTTGTACTTTTGCGTGATCTGATTGGCCACTGACGTTTCTGGTCATGTGACATGTGCGCCAATCGTGGGACGGCAAGTTCTGCGCCTATTTCCGGGTCTAACAGCCTGCAAACTACCTAACGCTTAGTTTATCACTGGTTAAGCTTAGGCGACTCTTTCGAAGTTGGTTAAGGTTAGAGTTTGGAATCAGGGCTGGTGTTCTATCGGCCTGCTCTAACTAAGACAAACTCTAACCTTAACCAACTTCGAAAGAGTGCCTAAGCTTAACCGGTGGCAGAACTTGCCGTCCCACGATTGGCGAACATGTCACATGACCAGAAACGTCAGTGGCCAATCAGATCGCGCAAAAGTACAACTGGCTTAGGGAAAGTATTCACGCCACCAGGCTCTGTGGTTCAGTAGCAGCAGCCCCCCACCCCTCCCCCGGCCCGCCAGATCAGCACCATCCCTGTGTTCCGGCACCTCCTGATTTACAAATTAAGCACTGGTTACTGGGGAACAAAAACTTTAGTTTCTCATCATAAACAGTAGTATTATTACACTGAATTGTCTTTAATGAAGAATGAACATGTATGCATGAATATGTAATTCTGAGTAAATAAAATAAATGTATAAACACACACAGTTGAAAGATTTCGGTCTATTAGGGTTGCCACAGTGATTTAAAATTTAAATTACTACCGGTGACATTGGACATTTGACTAAATCAATATCATGATTGCTTACTTTAATCGTACTGTGTCTGTGCATCTAAGTCTGTTTTTAATTAATTTCCAATGACTAGTATCGATTTGTTGGACAGACAGAGTTGGTGTTCTAATTTAAGGTTCTAATTTTAAAATAAACCAATGGACAGTAATACCTCCCGTAAATATTCTATCCGTTCATTGACGGATCAATGACGGATCAATGACGGATCAATGTAGCTGCAGCCTTATTTAGAACATCGCGCAAACATACTGTTGCTGGTCGGGACTGGTCGTCTGAGCTCTTCTCCCGTCGATCTGCTGCAGGGTTTAATCTGAAATAATTCCAAATCCTCTGCCATTGTTGTGTAACCTGTCGTGTCTTCTCTGAAGCCTCCTCTCTCTCCTTCATGCAAAGTTAAATCTACTCTAAATGAAAGTGAAACTTAAGCTACTCTGTACTGCGACCTATAAAATAGATCTGCTCTCTGTGCATACACATTCACTTTATAATGTTGTCTGACTAAGTATTGATAACACGCTTAGTAATTTACAAATTAGAGTTATCTATTTGATGAATGTAGGCACTGATATGCAAAAACAAACTAAATGGATTTAATCCCCCCCCAAAAAATAATGATAAAATAAATATATTGCCAGTGGTGGTGAAGTACCGCTAACAACGACTACAGTGGCAAGCCTATTGTCCATACACCACAAAAAGGCAAGCAATAGACAAAAACATTGAAAAATCAGCCGGATATTCAGAGACCTTTTCATTACACATGCACTCAATTTACATTCAAGACAATAAGGCTGGCTAGCATAACGTTGCCTCTAAATAACAGTAGAGAGAGAGACCAGAGTGAGAGCGTCTCAGCCGTTGTTCGGCAGTTTGTCATGCTACAGGTTTTTGAGCTAAACTGGGTTGGGAATCGCTAGGACACGGCCAGAGACTGTGGGTCAGCCATCAGTCCATTGGATTCCCGCCTCCAAAGTCTCAAAAGTCAAATTGTGGAGTGAGTGTTGAGCAGTTGCGAGCGCGTCGAGAAGGTCGAGCTCATGCTTGTCACAGCGCCGCGCACGCTTTACAGAAACGCTCCCCGGATGCTTTTCCACTCACGGATACTGTTCTCTATAACTGTTTTTTTACGCACCAGGTTTTTATGTGCGCAGATTAAAATGTTCAAGACTAATTAAACGTCATAGTAGGGCTGACCCCAATTAGTTGAATAGTCGACTAATTGATCGAAAGGAGCTAATGCAAAATGTAATCTAGTTTTGCTTACATGCTTATATATTTCACATTAGACATGTTTGTAGAATAGTAATACTCATATAAACTGCCTCACTATGCCTGCGACAGCGTGACTGCGTCTTGGGATTCGAAAAAGTGCATTACTGGCCAGATCCTGGTAGTGGCGCTGTCTCGATAATGCAGTTTTCCCTGTTGCAGACCGGATGTAACTGTTTTTCCATTCTGCCTGGGCTACTTTTTCTGTTAGCCTGAAGCTATAGCATCACCAGATCGCATGGAATACTTATTGCGACGCCGAATTCAGTATGCAGTAAAGGAATATAGCATCAGCCAATGGACATATCGATCTACCAGATGGCGATCAATAACTGGGAAATCCTTTTTGGAATCCAACCGGCCACAGGTAAGAGCGATTTGACGTAGCCTCATAGCCAAGCCTCTGGTCAGCGTATGATGGTGCACCGTGCAATAGCGAATGCCGTTATTGGTAATCAATAATCAGAAACGACTTCCCCCTCCCCCCTTTCATGCATTCATGGTGGAACATGATATTGATCATATGCATTTAGATTTTTAACTCTAGCTTGTGTATGGCCGAAACGCCAATCGATTTAACGTTATTAGCTTAGCACCCTGTAACTAGCTTTGCAGGAATTAGCCTAGATCATTCTGGTATAACGTTCATATTCACGACGCTATAAAATGGGAACGTATTGATGAAAAAAGAAATTCTTTATGGCATATTGAAGGGAAGGTTTATACTGTCAATTGACAATGGACACATAGCAATAATATAAAATATAGATTTAGCTCTACAAAAAACCTCACGCACAGTTAAACCTTGTTATCAGAAGCTGGCCTTATAGAGTGAGATTAGACGGATCCCAGTGGCCGCGAAAGTGGCAAAAATAAGTATTCATTCATTAATTATTTAATTAATTAAAACATTTCGCACAGGGCCTTGCATTTCTCCCAGACGGTACTGCATCAGTGGACCAATTGCATGCTTTTTCAGAGGACAAGAAGCCTTCAGTCAACTCCTTCAGACATTAAGCACCCCCACAGTCCAAATGGAATAATACATTTTTTTTCTTTTTTTTATATCTTTCTTCCCCTCCTTTTTCCCGATTTTTCTCCCATCCCACCCTTCCTGGTTGTTGCGTACTTTCCCCTACTGTTGGTCCGGGAGACCGGAGACTGTCACATGCTTTCCTCCGACGCATGTGCAGCCTGGGGCAGGCCAACCTGGCCGCGCAGGTTCTCACCGGGGAGAGTGTAGCGTGTGGGAGGCCACACTATCTCTCCTCAGTTCCAACCCTCGCTGAGCAGGCGCCCCGACCGAACTGTAGGGGTCGCTGTCCACAACGCCCAGGACCCACCCTTCAGCTTTCCCACCCCCTGATACAGCCAATTGTATCAGTGTGAGAGGCCAGCCAAGCTGATAGCAACGCCGGGAGCTGGATTCGAACATACATTTATTTTTTATTTTTTACAAATACAAATCCTTAGTCGGGGACAGCCCTACGTCATAGTAATGTTTTATTTAACCTTTATTTTACCAGGTAGTCACTTGAGATCAAAGATCTCTTTTTCGAGCAAGACCTCCTCCGATAAAGAGATCCAGAAACACAACAAATTACCTTCTATAACCCAATGTCACGCTCTGAGTAGCGAGGCGCTGCCCTCTCCCCTCGTCATGGAGACACTCTGATGAAAAGTGACACAGGCTCAGAATCTGTGTCAGTGGCACCACGCACAGCGCTATCGTCCTTTACCAGCTTCTACTGAAAGAGCCGTGAGGGGAAGCCATTCACTGTAGCACATTCACACTCCGTACAGCTTCCTTTTCAGCATTATGCAAATTAATCCATGTCACCCCCAAATGTGATTTGTCAGAGATATTTGGTTGATTTTGAATGTTATCTTATGAGGACTTGCTTTTGCTGTGGAGAAATAGAACGGCTATGGCTGTCATTGGCAGAGAGAGAGCCTGTGTGTCAGGCTGAGGATGCGTTTCTCGCTCCTGTAGTCCAGCTCAGCTCAGGGAATGTTTACCTGGGTCTGTCTCGTGCTCCGGTCTCAACGGAAAATTGCATGTCTGCCTTCCTCGCTAAACAAAACACGACCCTAGTATGTTTATTAGACTTCATAATCCAGCCTGATTGGATTTAAACCAGACTAATATCATGGGCCTTCTGGATGTCTCTTATAGAGATTAGATTTGTATATCATTATGTCTGTTCCAGGGTTGTACTGTAGATAGGCAGAGTACCAGCTGTAAGGTAGAGGTGGGACCGGGTCATTGTTTTGCAAGTCCCCCAGTGTGTCTCAAGTCTTTACACTCAAGTGCCGAGTCAAGTCCCAAATCAAGGCAGACAAGTCTCAAGCAAATCACAAGTCTGAAACTTTGGGTTTCAAGTCCTAAACAAGTCCCAATGTAATGCCATTTACCATTAAAAAAAAATTTAAGCCAACAGCGTAATAGTTATATTCAATTTGATTCTGCAACTTGATTGGCGGCTGACAGAATGGTCTCAAGCGGAACTGTAATCAGGGTAATTAAGTTGATTCACTTTACACCTTTTATGGCAAATTTTTTTTTTTACATTTTGGACCTGGGGAGAGTATCAGTCATAAGGCTTACGTCCGAGTGAAGTCACAAGTCATTGGTGTTAAAGTCAAAGTCGAGTTGTACGTCTGAAGTCATCAAATTTGTGACTCGAATGATCTGACCTCAAGGCCAAGTCATGTGACCTGAGTCCACACCTCTGCTGTTAAGTACCGGTATAATTTATCTTCTAGTCCAGGGGTTCTCAAACTCTTTTATACCACGACCCCATTTTATTTAGGATTTGTTTGGCGACCCCACACTAAATGTATCGCGTAATTTCAACATGGAATTAAGGAATATCAAAATAAAAGCACACATTGTTGAACTTGATCATGCATATTTATTATAAAATTGTATTACAGCACTATGTTATCTGGTCTAGTCAATGAGATTTCCACTCCATAAGCGAGGATGTGAATGACTCTGCGCTCTCTCTCTCTCTTTTTCTCTGAATGGAAGAAGGTCTATAATCTCCCGGGCGGGAATATTAGAATTGTGTCCTCTACCCAGAGCTTTTAGTGAGTCCAGAACAGGTAGAGCCTTTGATTAATGTCCTAATCCTTCCAGTGGAAATTTGAGATTAACAAAATTGTGTTCCACCCCTTCAGAAACAAGATCTGTCTGCAAATCCAACAGTCCTGTAAAAAAGAAACCGTAGGCCTACATTGAATTGGTTTTGGACAGACCGTGCAAGGTATTATTGTCCAAATATGTACTGAATGAACGTTTGATATCATAAATGGAGAGTCTATTCTCTGTAGACGTGTTGATATCGAAGGCTCACGTGTTGTGCATGAATGCAACACATGTGTGCACATGATTGTAGGATTTACATAGAAAAGTGTTACATAGAATAGTGTTAAATCTAATCTGTCTTCCTTCTCAGTGCATAAACCACACCACGACTAGGAAAGAGGACATTGTTGCCTATTGATTTATGGACCACCTGACCGTAAGGGACCCTCGTGAAATGTGAGTCTCGATAGGGCCGCCTGGTTGTAAAGGTGCCACTTGCTTGTCTACGGTTGGGTGACTGGATGGAGTTTCTACTCTTGTGACCTGAAAAGGAAAGCTATTGAAAACGTGTGCAGTCCAGGCAGTAGGTAGAGACCGCGCTGCCTCAGTGTAATTACTACAATGGAGTATCATGCAACCGTACTACACACGCTGGAAAGCTGAGCTCCGGTCAGATTGTCAGAATGTAACAAATTACGCATATACAGCTGTGGCTGAAGCAAGATCCTATAGGTGATGTTATTAGCATCGCTATACATTATTGTAAGACATTTTTCAGAACACTTTCGGCCACTCGATTTCACGCATGAGATAGAATTTTGAGCACTGAACATTCTAATAATGATATAACCACGGCCACTGGTCTTTGAAAGCAAAATTCCAATGATAGAATTTTGAGAAAACATTCCAAAGATGTACGCCAGACAGTATTACATTTCTACAATCAGACACAAAGCCTCTCTGCTTATTGAGTGTATGTGTGTGTGTGTGCGTGCGTGTGTGTGCGTGTGCACCTGCGTGAGCACTACCCTCCCGATTCACACATTACCTGCAGCTACTGTAGAGCCAGCACTGTGCGCACGTTCTGTTCCACATGTGTGTGACGTGTCGTATAATCCCACGGCGCACCATCCTCCCCCTTTGACAGTCAGGCAGTTAAAACTAACACTAGCCACACAGCACTGTATCAACAACACCAGAGATATTCCCAGAGGAACAGACAAACAGACGTAGCTATCTCTCCCTCTCACACAGACACATCTCTCAGAGATCTCTACTGGTTAGAGTCAGGAGGGCGCTGGCAGCTCGGCGGAAAGCTCACGAATAACAGGCTACTGTGTGGAAATCGGCTGAATACGGAAGTGAGAGACGAGAGATGATTTTGTGTGTTTACGGTTCCAAAAGATTTTTTTAGCTTTATCCTAACAACCTGTTTTCTTTATCCTAACAACTTGAATCGGTCTCCTCACACAGCCTCACCGGCATTCGGCAGCTGTCCTGGCAGTTGTTGGAACATTTAGGTGACATGCTTTAGTTTAGGTAACCGACGCTGTTAACCATACAGAACCTCCACTGGCTTCGAGCGCTAGAGATGATTCGGTCCGACGGCGCCAAAGGTTGCAGGTTTGCCCGGCTGTGTATGATCTCCGTCGGGGGAATATGTTTTCCAATTTGTTTCAGCATCTGCTTAATCCCTCCATAAGCCACCCTGGATGAAGTGCACTGTCACACTCCGGGGCCTAATGATAATAACAATAGCGGTGAATGGGTGAACTGTGTTTACCCCTGAGGCCGGAGAGGAGTCTGAGCTCATGAGGGGGCCACACAGCCAAGAGGCCAAACAAACGCTCCGAGACAAACAATGCTAACCCCCTATTCTAATGAATAACATTAGAATAACATTATTAAAACGTTACGTGTCAGCTCCCTTTTTACACACAATAAGCGTGACGGTCAGGTAATTGTTTACAATAATGTAGGACCCCCCCCCCCCCGGCGGTCTGTCTGTTATCACCATGGGTGGAAAGTAAATAGTGACTCAAGTATCATAGAAGTACAATAGTGAGGGGTTGCACTTTACTGGAGTATTTCCATTTGAGGGGACTTCTCCCCACTGCCTTTCATAAAGTAGTAGGAAAATATTCTACTTTTGACTCCACTACTTTTATCTCAAACAGAGACATGTAGTTACTTTTGATGAAAGGGTTTTGCATAAAAGATCAACAATGGCATGCATCTCTGTACAAACATACGAGGACATGATGTGCTACTTTTGTTACTTGAGCACATTGAATATGAAACAACAACAACAACAATAATAATAATGACAATAATAATGACAATAATAATGACAATAATAATAATAATAATAATAATAATAATAATAATAATAATAATAATAATAATAATAATAATAATAATAATAATAATAATAATAATAATAATAATAATAATAATAATAATAATAATAATAATAATAATAATAATAATAATAATAATAAGTAGAACTTTGAATGGAGGACTGGCTATGATTCTAACACTGCAGCTATATTGTGATTATCTTTATAGGAAGAGAATACGTTTATCTTTTAAATGGCTCTATTGTATCTTTTGATTGCTTGAGGCCTTAACACTTTGAGCACCACGCTTAGCAGTTCTGTATCGTTAGTGGCTTAGCTTGGCTTCGCCTTCTGCACTATCTCGCGTACGTGCACGCGTACTGAATAAACCACAAATGTACCTCTAATACCAGTATTAGTCTGACCACACCCCTCATCAGCTTACCTTCATAAGCAGGTGTGTGGTCACCTGCTCTCCTCCTTCTCGCTTTCACCACAAGGAAGAGGTGCCTCGGTAGATCCCCACACTTGACACCATGATGGAAGAAATTGGATTAGGAACAGCTTGGGAAACAAGGATACGTTGACATCATATCTTTATTTTCTCTCTCACTATTTTCGAGAAAATACGGCGATATTGTCTTCGTACTGGAGTGTCTAGAAGATGATGATCATTCTACAAACCCTCCACCGGTTTTCGTATTGGGAGCACGCCGCTGCATGCTTCTCAACTGCAGTTCCTTGCTGTGTTTGTTGGGGTGAAACCTGTCAGGCCACAGCTGAACTGTCGGACATGCCGCTGTTGTGAGGAGCGGTGCGTTCCAGGTTGGGTGAGTAGTGTTTGCTGGCGGGCTCCACTTGTCTGTTAGTGCTATGGGGGCTACTAGACGAAGTTTATGGAAACCGGCCCCAGGCTAGGGTCCTTTGTTTAGCCGTCTAGGCGACAGAAGGCCTTGGTCTGGCGACCATTATAGTTTTAACTAGTGGGCCGCGACCATTGACACTGGTGATCCCTGTGTGTTCTGGACGAGTGGATTCTCTCTGTCACCGTGTTAAGACCCCATCTTTCATATCCAAATGAGAGTATTCCTTCACGAGGGGATATGTGCATGTAATGTGCGATAGCGGCAGATTCATGTTCAAAGTCAGCTATACAGGCCAGTTGGTACTGTGCTGATTCCGCCGGACGTGTTATTGTCACCGTTGTGAAGCGGTGTTGACGTCTTGTTTTTCCTTTTTCTCTTAAAAAGTGAGGAGGGTTCAGAACGGCGGCCTGTCTGGGTGAGTGTTATATCATTGTTTACATGTTCATAGCTTACGGTTAGCCGGTCGGTGGCCTGGCGCGGGGTGGCTTGGCTTCTCGCGCGCCGCCGGGAGCTCGCTCCTGATCGCGTGCGTCGTAGATCGGCGTCTCGCGAGCGGAAGCGATAGCACCCGAACGGCTGGAGCAGCCGTTAGCTTGATGCTATTCTGTTGAACGTGCTTTGATTTTTAACATGTTTTACACTTTTGACCACGACGTCATCCTTGACAGGGGATGTTCGTCAACCCTGCCCGAGCCTAGACGGGGATTGCGTCAACAAAGAGGACTGTAGCGACTGGTGGAGCGGCGACGCTGCCCGGATCGAACAACACGGGACGCTTGTGACTGCACTTCGCTGATCTGCGTTCCGGGCAGGTACGGGGTTGGCCAGACCCTCATAACACGTCTTCTGGTTTTACCTTGCTAAATGTATTGTGAATGACGGTGTTTTTTCCCAAAACGTGTGTTGTTGCAATGCATTTGAGATACGTTGCGGGTTGTGTGTGAGCTGTTTTTGTCACTGGCAGTAGCTTCTCCGTGCAGGTCGTGATGTATTGATCTGGTTGTTGTGTGAGAAACATCATGGTGTTTATGTGTACCGTGTACTCACTACTAAGGCAACTAACCTATGAAGCTATGCTTGGTGACGAGTGAGTAAAAGAATGTTCTTTCTCAGACTGTAATGACAATGGACAGTGAGTTCACACATTAACAGGTTTTCCTGTTTTAACTGGCCGTATTGAGGGTGAAATAGGAGGATTGTGTTTTTTCCCCCCCCGGTTCCCTGGGGACTTTATCACCTCCTATCAGACATGTTGTGCATTAATTGTGTCTTTTGTGTGGTAGGGATACGATGTAACTCTCAGCTTGATTGCTGAGGTTGTGCTAAATCTGCTGGAGAAACTTATTTCCTAAAGGGAAATTGGTTTGGTTGCTGTCGTGTGCTTAGCAAGGCCTGTGGTCGATACTAATCAAGAATGATGTATTCTCTCATTGTGATGATGATGGGTTGTGTGTGTCATGTGACCTACAACTGGGTTGTACTGGCCACAGAAGCACATGTGTATGTTGGACCGGGGTTCTTAGAGCCCTCTCTATTCTGTGTTTTTCCTTAGTAAAAATCAGATAGCAGGTTAGCTCGTGCGCTGTGTGGAGCTGTGAAACGCTTCATAGAGCTGACTATGACTGTGTCATATTCTCTTTTTGTCGTTACGTCGTATCATGGGTGTGGGGTCGTAAAGGGGTGAACTGGTAACCTTTCCTCTCCCCATTGTTCTGTCGGTCAGGGGTACACCCCCTGTCCTTCAAGGTTCCCGTCACGTGGCGGTTCGGCACGTTACGGGGGGGGGGGGGGGGGGGGGGGGGGAGGGAGTTCCTGGTCCCACGGCCTGGTATATTGGGCGTGTGCACCGCAGGAATTCCCCCGCCATAGAGTACGTCACCGTGCGCGTCTCTGTTGGTAGGACTTCCGTGTGCTGTTCAGGTCCATGTGATGGATCTGTTTTCAGGGGGGGTGGTCAGGGCTCCTCCTCACCAAGCGCCTACTCAGGCCTTCTGTGAGTTCGGACTCCTTCTTCCATGTGATCCATGTGAGGAAGCCTCCATCAGAGTACAGAGCCTTCCTCCTCAGATTGTCAAAGTGAGTGGACCCTCTAGAAGGGTCCTTTTTCTATTGTATGTATATTCGATTCAATTCGTTTATTGAGTGTGTATGGGTTCGGTGCCTCTTCCCCGGAGGCCCTAAAACCAGTTTTTTACATGGCTCAAGGTGCAATATATTCTTTTCAATCTGTACAGCTCGCGTGGGAAGTCTCTCTGGGGATCCCCGTCTCTTTCCTATGGGAGGGTGGTGGGATGTAAAAATGTGAACATTTTTTACCCCGGCTGTGTAGACTGGGATACATACTGTTGATGCTTCCTTCTTTCTATTCCAGAAGTGTTGGAGTTAGGGAGTGTCACACCCCTCTTGTCGTTCCCCTGGGCGCCTTGGGGATTCAATGGCAGGTCTAAATAGCCTGTTCATTGATGGGGGTGTGTCCCGACGCACGTATAGTGCTAGCTCGCTGTAAACAGGCGATTGACTGGCACGCCTTAGTTGCTTGTGGTTGAAACAGCGTTTTTATAAAGCAACTGAGATGGGGGTTTTTCCTCTTCCGGCGACCACATCCCATGACCTGGGTGGGTTGTCGACGGATCCTCGTTCATGTCTGGGGGATGATGACGGGATGGATCTGAACATATGTAGTGGGGTCTCACGCCCTTGGGGTGGGCCACCAGGCGCGGTTCGTCCCGACGTCTGGGTGGCGCCTTCTTTTCATGTTAAGATCAACACGCATATCTGCCCTTTTCCTGGGGCATGTCGGCGTGGTTAGGGCACGGGACTGGTTCTGGTCACGCTGGTCCAGATCAGTTGAACCCGTTGTCCGCCGGGGATGCAGATCTGCTGTTCTGGTACCCTGAGGGACTTGGGCTTTTTTCAGGGGGAAAAATGCCAGGTCGGTCTGGGTGTCACAGGGTTAAGCGCTATGGAGACCCTGGTTGGGTATGTTTTTACTCAGCACTGTCGTCATGGCTTACAGCCATGCCATTCTGTACGCGCTCGATCTCGTCGGATCTCGGCCGCTACACAGGTTGGTCCTGGTTAGTACTTGGTTGGGAGACCGCCGGGGAATACCAGGTACGGTGTGCTTAGGGGCTGGTTCTCCATTGTTTTTCGCTCCTCTCTCACGCATGGCGAAGAGGGGCCTGTGGGGGTGGTTTTTTGACCTCCTCTGGTGACCCTGTGCTTCCCGTACCGCCAGGCCCGGTCCGAAGTGATGTTTGCGACCCGTAGGCCTGGGTTAACCCTTTTTGGAAACTGAAACACTTGTACTGCGGTATAGCCGGTGTATACCCGCAGGTGTGTTTTGGAGTTTTTTCTTGAGGGGTTATAGGAACAACCACCGCATTGGGTAACACCGAGGTGGTTGGTTCCCTGGTGTGTTGGAGCAGTGTCAACTCCCGGGTTCACCGGTTGAGGGTGCCCCTGCACGTTCATGACGTCTGCCAATCGTGTCAGCCTTCTCTGCCTCGACCCCTCTGGGTGGGGGTTGTTAAATGGAGGCTTGGTCATGCAACACCGCCAGCTTACGCTCCTTCCGCCGGGGCGGCTGTGTTCAGCTGTCCCCTCTGGCGCCTGTCTCGTCCGCAGTCTCCAGGCTAGGGTTAACAGCCTGTTGCCTGGTTTTTCCCCGGTGCGCTGCCTGCTTCCGTTGGTTAACCTTTTTTGTGTGCTTACGGCCATGCTGACTGCCTTTTCTGCAGGGTCAGTGTGCCAGGCGGTGTACTATTGGGGGGACGGGGCCCGCTCGGCTTACTGGCCTGGTTGGTTCCGCCTGGGAATACCAGGTGCAGTAACTGGGGGCCTTTGTCCGAATACGCTGGCGATGTGGGGGGCGGGGCACTACGTGCCCACCTGGTGGGGTCTTGATGCTGGCATCATGGACTTCTCCGGGCCCCCATTCCAGGGAGTCCAGTCCTTTTGGTGGGTCTGGGTCTTCCTTCGTGCTCCGCTGCTACGGCCTTGCCACGGGGTTGGGTTTGCCCTTGACCCCGTGATTCTGGGGGCAGTAACGAGGTTGTTCCTCCGTTCGTTCCCGGGTGGCATGCGGGTTGTGCGTGTGTGTAGTCGTGGGTCAAGCCACGGTCTGCTCACCCTGTGCGTTGAGTTGCTTGAGTGCCTCTTCGCACGGTCGGGTCCGTCGCCCTCCCGTGACGTCCCTAATAGGGGGGCTACCCTCCATTAGGGGGGGTCGGGGGGGCTCGGCCCTCCCTGTTCTGATGGTTTTGGGGGGCTGTCAGCGGGGTGTATTTGTCAGCCAAGTGGCTCCGCTTGGCCTCCCTTGTGCAGAAGGCGAAGCCAAGCTAAGCCACTAACGATACAGAACGTTAGGTTATGACTATAACCAAGTTCTGTTAGTTAGGGGCGATGCTTGGCTTCGGACGGCCGCTGCAGCCCTTGACCTCACCTTGTGGTGAAAGCTTGGGAAGGAGGAGAGCAGGTGACCACACACCTGCTTATGAAGGTAAGCTGATGAGGGGTGTGGTCAGACTAATACTGGTATTAGAGGTACATTTGTGGTTTATTCAGTACGCGTGCACGTACGCGAGATAGTGCAGAAGGCGAAGCCAAGCATCGCCCCTAACTAACAGAACTTGGTTATAGTCATAACCTAACGTTATCTCTACCCTAGATGGCCAGCTTGATAGTCGTTTCCGTGGTGTTTCACTATATTTGCAAAGCTGTGTGTGTGATCTGTATTATAGCTGTGGAGACAATGGTGTGGCTCATTTGACAGACATTACTTGTAGTGCAACATGGAAAAAAATTGTTTGTTTCTACACACTGTAGTTTGTAGTTTATTACACGCTAAACATCACGCATTCCATTTCATAGGCCCCGAGATAAAATGCTAACTAAAAACTGTGATCGTGTTTGCCGAGCATGTTTTACGTCCGGTGAAACAGAACTGTGATCGTTTCAGATTCGGTAAAATAGACATAGAATATACCTTACCTTAGCCAGAAGGTATTCCAAAAAGAATAATTCCAAGTGTTCGCATCGCCATCGCATTACCAGTGCATATGTCTATACACGTTTCGATGGTAAAATACGCTTAGGCAACGAATTTCGAGGCGATCAATGTGAATCTATGTTCAA
>NC_140169.1:132613429-132645929 GCF_963971535.1 Notolepis coatsorum | reverse complement strand
GTGATTCACATTCCTTTACAGCTTTGGGTAGGGCGTTCCACATTGATGTGGCATAATTGCGAAACGTGTTTAGTCCCTTGTTTGAGCCGAATCTGGGTTTAACATGATTTGTGGAGCTCCCTCTGGTGTTGTGATTGTGGTATTCACTGACCTTTGGGAAGTATTTTGACATGTACATGGGTACCTTGGTCGTGGAAGGCCACTGGTTCGACCCCCCGGACTTGCAGGGAAAATCTGGGGGGGAAGTGAATGAATAACTCTCTCCCGTCCCTCAATACTAACCGCTGAAGTGCCGTTGAGCAAGGCACTTAACCCACAACTGCTCCAGTGTCAGACTGTGGTTGTATACTGGGTAGCTCCCAGGTGTGAATGTGAAGCAAGGTGTTGCTGAAAAAAAACATTCATGCTCAGAGAACCTATACCGTGGTAAATAAAGGTTAACCTCTTATTTATTATTTTTAATGATGACTTCATGATGACTTCATTATGACATCATGACGCCACATTTTTCCACATTTTTCACATGTACTGTAATGTTGCACATGTGTGACTCATGAGAGCTTCCATATCATGCATGCGTTCGCAGCTGGTATAACATAAGAGGATGTGCTTTTATTGTCCCTGTCGTCGGGAAAGTCTTGGATTTATACTGCAATTTCACAGTAAAAGCGCCATCATACATATGTATGTACATCAGTAAAAGAAATCATGGTACTGGCCTTTTAATATTTTATGTTGTAATAGTTGATGTGCAGAATTTCAATGTTGTCATCATCATTATTGTCATTGTTTAATTATCATCATCATCATCACCCTCAAGATTTTCACCATCATCATCATCATCATCATCATCATCATCATTCTGTCACATACGTCAACAGTAACATACATGACACCTTCTGACACATAAGTAAGACTGAGTCATATTTTCTGTATGTTAAAGTAATGGTTCTAATCTAGAGATATACAGTAATGTATATAATTATAAAGTAATCGTTCTAAAGGTATACAGTATTTCTTCAATTATGTGTTTGGACGTCCACCAGCTCTTCACCACAAAGGGGAAAAAAGGCTGCAAAATAAAATAATGAAACAGATAAATTTGAATACATAAAAAAAAATACCTTCATCTCTAATGTTATGCAAATATTGGCTAGGGAATGATACTGTAGTATTAGCTCATGAGAGTAGAGTTTAGTAAAACACACATAAGCCGTTCTTGCCTCCTCCCCTTTTAATCTCTCCATCTTGCTCAGGAAAACACACGTACAGTGATGTAACACTTACAAGTGCCACACCTTTCTCTTGAGCCTGCTAGACTACACACACACACACACACACACACACACACACACACACACACACACACACACACACACACACACACACACACACACACACACACACACACACACATACACACACACACACACACACACACACACACTTCCGTCACCATCCTACACTCTTGCCAACCCATGATTCTAACGCAGTATAAAAAAAATTAATTTCAGATATATATATAGTTTTTTTTTAACAATTGCACCCATCCCCCAATTTAGTCGTTAGTGCCAATTCCCAGATGCTCCAGTGCTTAGACCTCTACACTACCCAACACCCCAGTGCTTAGAGCTCTACACTACACAACACCCCAGTGCTTAGACCTCTACACTACCCAGCCAATCCAGTGCTTAGAGCTCTACACTACCCAACACCCCAGTGCTTAGACCTCTACACTACCCAGCCACACAAGTGTTTAGATCTCTACACTACCCAACACCCCAGTGCTTAGACCCCAGCCACTCCAGTGCTTAGACCTTTACACCAGTGGTTCCCAAAGTCGGGGTCGCGACCCAAAGGTGGGCCGCGAGCAGCCACGGGTGGGCCGCGAGATGATTTAAAAAAAATAAAAAATAAAAAAAATTGTCAGGCCACTGAACTTAGAAGCAGGCCAGGACAGTGTTTCTAGTTGTATTCTAAAATTCTATTCTATTGTATTCTAAAATGTGACTATATGGTTTTATATTAACTTAATAAATAAACAAAAACCAAAAATCTACTTATTTCAACGAACATTTCAAACTAAATAACAGATTATGCACATAAAACGCTGAAAACAACCGAAGCAACAATAGTATTTTAATGAGGCTATTATTATTATCATTATTATTTTGCAACAAGTTAGCCTTCTCATAAATAGCACATATAAATGAATAACTAACTTGAACTAACTTAATAGGATTGAAGTGATATTTGGCTTAAAAAATCGGTCGCCTGGCAAAAAAAAAAAAAAAAAAAGCCAGACGATGTGCATTGGGCCGCGGCTCTCTGACGCCTTATTTTCTGGGCCCCGGCCTGAAAAGTTTGGGAACCCCTGCTCTACACTACCAGGCACACCAGTGCTTAGACCTCTACGCTACCCAGCCACTCCAGTGCTTAGACCTCGTACGCTACCCAGCCACTCCAGTGCTTAGACCTCTACACTACCCAGCCACTCCAGTGCTTAGACCTCTACACTACCCAGGCACACCAGTGCTTAGACCTCTACGCTACGGAACTAGGCAAAATCTGCATATGGCTCGCCGACAACAAACTATCATTACACATGGGCAAAACAGAGTCCATTCTCTTCGGTTCAAATAACAAACTCAGCAAAACCGACAGCTTCTCAGTTACAGTGGGTGACAATATTGTCACAAGGAAAGATGAAATTACCTACCTGGGTTCCATCCTAGAGGCTAATCTTTCCTGTGACAAAATGGCATCCAATGTAATAAAAAAAGTCAATCAACGAACTCGATTCTTGTACCGGATCTCCTCCCTGGTAAACAAGAACCGTTACTGTGGGTGACAATATTGTCACAAAGAAAGAAGATATTACCTACCTGGGTTCCATCCTAGAGGCAAATCTTTCCTGTGACAAAATGGCATCCAATGTAATAAAAAAAGTCAACCAACGAACTCGATTCTTGTACCGGATCTCCTCACTGGTAAACAAAAATACCCTGAAGACTCTAGCAGGAGCACTCATTCAAGGGTACTACGACTATGCTTGCACCTCCTGGTACCAAAGCACCTCAAAGGCGCTAAAAACAAAATTACAAACATCTCAAAACAAACTGGTCAGACTACTGCTTGACCTTACTCCTAGAACCCACCTCACCCCTGCCCACTTTGACAACCTAGGATGGCTTAGAGTAGACGACAGAGTACAGCAACTTGCAATGGGCCTGGTCTACAAGATACACTACACGACCAAGGTACCCATGTACATGTCAAAATACTTCCCAAAGGTCAGTGAATACCACGATCACAACACCAGAGGGAGCTCCACAAATCATGTTAAACCCAGATTTGGCTCAAACAAGGGACTAAACACGTTTCGCAATTATGCCACATCAATGTGGAACGCCCTACCCAAAGCTGTAAAGGAATGTGAATCACTACCCACTTTCAAAAACACTCTCAAAAAACACCTAAGGGAGACTGCAACTCGAAACTGGCCCCTGTAAATGTCCGAACACAACCCCCTCCAATGTACAGTAAATTACCAAGTATGATCTTGTCAATAATCCAATGTACAGTTTTGTTTGTACAGTTGTACAGTGTCCCCCACCCACCCCTCCTACCCAACCTCCCCCCCACTCCTACCCAACCCCTGTAAAGCTGTAAAGGAATGTGAATCACTACCCACCTTCAAAAACACTCTCAAAGAACACCTACGGGAGACTGCAATTCAAAACTGGCCCCTACAAATGTCCTAACCCAGTTGTACAATAAAGACCAAGCATGGCTTTGTCAGTATTCCAATGTACAGCCCCACCCAACCCCACCCCACCTACCCAACCTCCTCCAATGTATAGTTTCTATGTCAAATGTATGTCAGTATTCCAATGTACAGTGTCCTATCGGCTGTGTATCAGGTGCATAAATCATGTGATTTATTTAATTAACTAATCCTCCCAGGGATCTCACACGCGGTCTGGAATGCCTCGCTCGGTGACCTAATGGAAAACCATGGTCCTGCCAAGGTTTCCTCTCATATTCCCTAAAAAGGAACCTCAGGAGAAAGTTTGGGAATACACCCCTTCAGCTAGTTCTTTTTTTTTAATTTCTTTTCCACAGTGAGACTGAAATGTCTGACAAGGAGTGGCACAGGTCAGGCTGCTTTTTGGCAATGCATGGCGGAATATACCTTGTATTGATTTAGGTTAGATTGTGTGCATAGTCACTGTGTGTGTGTGTGTGTGTGTGTGTGTGTGTGTGTGTGTGTGTGTGTGTGTGTGTGTGTGTGTGTGTGTGTGTGTGTGTGTGTGTGTGTGTGTGTGTGTGTGTGTGTGTGTGTGTGTGTGTGTGTGTGTGTGTGTGTGTGTGTGTGTGTGTGTGTGTGTGTGTGTGTGTGTGTGTGTGTGTGTGTGTGTGTGTGTGTGTGTGTGTGTGTGTGTGTGTGTGTGCGTGCGTGCGTGCGTGCGTGCGTGCGTGCGTGCGTGCGTGCGTGCGTGTGTGTTGTGCTGTTGATGAAGCACGTGGAGGTGTACTGTATAGAGAGACTGCAGGGCCGCAGCCAAGTCATGACTCTCTTGACCCCCTGTTGCGTTAGTCTTTGGGCCTGTGATGTCATAGCGTGCTCAGCGGGCCCCAGCTGCTGACAGAACCACAGCACATGCTCCCAGGCCCGTCTCTGAGCCCACAGAGCGGTAACCGAGTTAAAATGAACCCAAACAGATGCCTTGCCAACACGCTGTCTCCTCTGGCATTACATCAGTTTGCTTATGATAAATGCACCCAATTCCTCTCTCTCTCTCTCTCTCTCTATCCCTCTCTCTCTCTCTCTCTCTCTCTCTCTCTCTCTCTCTCTCTCTCTCTCTCTCTCTCTCTCTCTCTCTCTCTCTCTCTCTCTCTCTCTCTCTCTCTCTCTCTCTCTCTCTCAGGTCATGGATCACTGGTTTCCATCAACATCAGGGTTTGGTTTCTCAGTAGAGAGCTCCGTAGAGAGTGAAGTGATGTGTGCCTCGACCCCAATGAACAAGTGCCCTGGTACTAGTTAGCTAATTTACTACCTAGTCACTAGGTAGTCCTAGTGTATCACTATAGTGATAGTAATGCCAGTAGGAGAAACAAGAGAAAAGGTGTTATGACATCTTTTTTGTTGCACAGCTCACTGCATTATTCTCTGCCAACTAGGGATGTCCGATATTATCGGCCTACCGATATTGGCATTAAAATGTAATATCGGAAATTATGTGTATCGGTTTTCAAACCAAATTTATATTTTTTTACATTTATTTACCCAGGCAAGCAAGTAAGAACACATTCTTATTTTATTTATTGTCAAAAGTATGCATAATGTTGTGTTAATTCCACGACAAGAGATATGTAATGTTAATTACCTGAAATGATTCCGTTTTTTTGGAGGGGAAACCCTGCATATATCGGTATCGGTTGATATCGGTATCGGAAATTAAGAGTTGGACAATATCGGTATATCGGATATTGGATAAAAATGCCAATATTGAACATCCCTAGTGCCAACTATGGCACTTCCAAAAGTTGAAATGATATCACATAATTAGAGCAACAGTTATCCTCCCTCTTAAAAGCCTTTCCCAGCAACGAAATTTCTTCACTAATCAATAACTCGTGGAAAATTAAGTCTGCATGCTTTTCTCTTACTCTCTGGATACAACCTTTCTCTCATTGAATTTAGTATTGAGTCAGTATAATTGAGTTTTTTTCTCTCTCTCACTCACACAGACATGGACACCAGAGTGTCTCGCAACAGCTGGCTGCAAGGCCTTATGGGTCAAGAGCCTGATGGGTTAATGGAGGGAAGTGGGAGGGCCAGAGCCATGTTAGAGTGCCTGAATAAACAGGCACGGGGTCGCCTGGAGTTTGAGGTGTCCATGATTGGAAAATAATGGGAGTCTGAGAGTCCCAATGTTTTAGATGGAGACGGGACATTACCCCTGGGAAGGGCTGCATAGTCCACTTTACATATTTGGGTGTTTATCCACGCAGTGGTGGAGGGGTATGGAGCAGAGACTGTACTTTACTAGAATATGTCACAACTTCCTGCTTCGACCAAGGTGTGTGAATTGGAAAGAACTAGCAAGGCAGAAGAATTCAGAGCAACTCTTTGGAGGGTGATGGATGTTTTAAAATAATGTTCTTTATTCGTACAATTAACACTTTTGGTGCCGGAGGTTAAATTCATTATATACCATGGGTTGCCAGCTCTATTTGTCTATGGAGAAGTTCCCCTTCTTTGCAGGGCTATACAATTAAAACCAACCCGTTTCGGCAACATGCCTTCATCAGGGTTACATGACAAAGAAAGAAAAATGGCCACCAAAAAAAAATCCGGTAGCAACCACCCTGTCTATGCTTTGTTTTTTATTGTAATTGAAAGTATTACTCCGGGGGTAAAAGTCTGTACCCTAATGAGATGAATGTGGAGTTCAAGGTGAATGCATCTTTAAAATCTTTATAGTTTGTGCTTTAAGCTCCATTGTTTTTTCTTTGTCATGTAACCCCGATGAAGGCATGTTGCTGAAACGCCTTGGTTTTAATTATAGGAATAAAGAACATTACTCTTAGAACATCCATCGGCCTCCAAAGAGTTGCTGTATTTTTCTCCCGTGGCACATACTGTATAAAGTATTTTAGAATAGCAGAGCTGATTTGAGGCCATTTTGTGGAACTTGTGGAACGGCTGCCTTCCTACAGTGCTCTTCCAGTACCGTTACTTACTCAAAGTGCTTCACAATGGAATGACTGCATACATTTTTCAGTACAGAGGGCACCGAT
This sequence comes from Notolepis coatsorum, assembly GCF_963971535.1. Lineage (NCBI taxonomy): Eukaryota > Metazoa > Chordata > Actinopteri > Aulopiformes > Paralepididae > Notolepis > Notolepis coatsorum. The sequence continues at coordinate 132,639,122 of NC_140169.1, read as the reverse complement.
GGGAATCAGACTCCCTTCCCTGGCAGCGCCAAGCACTCTACCCACCGGGCTACACAGGACCACTGGTAAAGTCCAATGGGTCATGTGACCCGACCACCACTAATCTAGACCTAGATCAGTGCTCCTAGACTCTGCCAGTCTCCACGCACACAGGCCCTGATTGTGTAAAGCGAGAAAGGCTTCTGCTGCAGGCACAGGCCCAGGGGATGAGAGGAGAGGACTGCAGTGTGAAATATACGCCAGGAAGGACAGGGACGGGATTCAAAGAGAGGATACATGAAACATATGGAGCGGCCGCTCGCTTACTACCATACTATTGTATATTTCCGTTCCTGCTTTGTATCTCAGTGGCGATGACACATCCAGCCGTCTTGAGTGGCCACCTGTAAGTCTAAATCTAGGCCGACCATATATGGCTGGATATTGTGATACCGCAGAACGCCCGTACGCACGCTTCTCGCATTTTGCAAACCGGACTGTTTACCAACCCTGGGTCTCGCTTTACGGTCGGTCCTGCCATCTGTATTGTACCCATTGTGCAATCTGTTAAATAAAGTTTTCATTCATTCATCTCACTCTCTCTCTCTCGACTTGGGACGGGCCGCGCCACACACAGACTTTTGTTTGTGTTCGCACGCACCCCCCGCACCCCCCCCCCCGACTCCTCTGTGATAGATTAACACAGCATCCTGCTTGGCATTTGTCCCCCCCGGGTCGAACCCATGAGCCCATGACCCTGTCACACACACGCCACCAGCGATTCTGCCACGCTCGCCTGTCATCTTTCTCTTTGTGCTCCTCTAGACTCTGTGCTGCCATGTCTTCCCATCTGGTTGGAGATGTGTATGTAACATTTCACGCATTTAACCTTTAATAAGATGTTGTGTATCTTGCAAAGTCCTTCCTGTATAATAATAATAATAATAATAATAATAATAATAATAATAATAATAATAATAATAATAATAATAATAATAATAATAATAATAATAATAATAATAATAATAATAATAATAATAATAATAATAATAATACATTACTGTTGTTATTATTATTATTATTCTTGTTGTTGTCGCTGCTGTGGTTGTTGGTGTTATTGTTATTATCATTATTATTATTACTATTATGTTGGGCTTTTAATTCCTTCTCATTCACAACGATAAACACACCTATTCGCTCTCGCCGGTGGTGAGATGCGGTGTTGTGGACATGTGACCAATGTCCCCATTTTGAGCCACCGAGCCTGGGAGACGTGTGCGCGGACAGCTCAGCCTCTGCTCTTCACAAATTCTTGCTAAGTAAGCCTTTGATAGATTCATCTCCCCTTTGAGAGTCCTGCCCCATTACGTGGGGGTGATGTGCTCCCTGGAGTTGATAAATGGCCTGTGTTCCTTGTCTCGTTGGCGAGAACAAATTGTGCCTGGTAATCAATGGAAATGTAATAGAATGACATGGGGAGACTGGAGCTAACAGGCACATTATGCCGTGCTTTGATGTATTTTCAAAGCCTCTTTTTTTTCTTTTTTTTTTTTGCTTCTACCTAATTAATCAGTATAATGAAGATGGTTGGATACATCTGGTGGCGCTGCCTCAGAGGCGGACGTCACGGGGCGGTGGGTTGCACAAGTTGTGCTTCGGCCAGGAGGCCACGGCAGCCACAGGGCAAAAAAAAAGAAGGTGAAATGTCCCCCAAAGGCTGACGATGTCATTTATGCCGTCACAGCGCCACGTTTGAGGCGCGGTGATGTAAGTAGGTACCGGACATGTAATGTAGAAGATCTACGTGGAGGTTCAACACTGAATAAACCTCTGTGTCTCAGCTGGTAAAAGGAATATGGGGGATTGTGTAACGAGGTGTCGCACATCTTAAGCCGAGGCCGCAGAGAGAGGTGAAGCAGAGAGAGGTGAAGCTGAGAGAGGTGAAGCTGAGGTGAAGCTGAGAGGTGAAGATGAGGTGAAGCTGCAAATGTCTGGCAGACTCTTGCGCTGGCAAAGGTATCAAGAGAATGACTTGTTTCCTGTGTAGACATGTTAAAAATAATGGTTTTATTTGATGATTCCTGTCTGTTGCTACGGGCTTGAAATGATTTGCTGTAGATTATTATCAGTCAGTAATGAGGCAGTGAGAGTGCAGACTAGGTTGCACCTGTGTTCTGACCTTTATTAAGTCCTCACACCGCATTAATTTGCTCTAATCAGTTATTTGAAGGCTTGGATTGCTTTCCGACTCTTTGCCATTTTCATATGTTCCCAGGCTACACAGTCTAGCCGAATCAGCTTCATTGAGGGTAAAATAGGGAATTATGAAGCCCTATGACCACAGGAGAAACTCTTGGGCTGTGCTTTCAATGCCCAACACACTCTGATCAAACAAATAAGAGGGTAGAGAAAGTGGATTTACAAAAGGTTTCATACTTTTTTTGTTTGTATTACATCCACCCAGTGATTTTTCTTAAATCATTATTACATTGTAAAGCTGCAATGGTTTTCTACCAGATGGCAGCAAGGAGACCTAAACAAACAATCACACCCTCCTCCCTCTCTCCCAAAACAAAAGACTAGTTGTAAATACGTCACATATAAGCTAAGGGAGGGGGAGCGGAGGTACAGGTATGGACATGGTAATAGTAGAAGACATAAATATAGGCAATACAATTATAGTAAAGATCAAAATAAGCAGTGTAAACAATATAATTAACTCTGAATATAAGAATATGAGCAAGTAAACGGTGTAATCAAAGGTGCAAATGAGGGTCTGTATGCCCTATCAATTATATACGTTACAATAAATATGGTCAGTAACACTTAGAATCTGAATATATACTAAGTGCAGTATACTTGAAGGTAAAAAACAAAACACAATCCTGCTGTAACTAAGACATTTGCTGGGGGAAAGAAAATGTCATGCATAGATTACTAGATTTATTTAACAATTATTACAACTGTCAACAAAAACAAATAAATTATGGATGAACAGACTGGCTGCTGGGTGGTTTGAGTAGGACACCACGGCTCAATGAGACTTTCTGATGGCAGGTGGTCATGAGAGGTTTCGAAAATGTAAAAAAAATATGTATATTATTCGCTCTGAAAAGAGTTATTGCAGCTTTAAATCTCTCTTCCTCTCTTCCTGAGGTAGCTCCCTTGCCTTTGTCTAAGAAATGTTCGGACAACATTTTAGGCGAGAAATAGGATTATGCAATTGCTAGATCTTAATTTATATTTGATCTGTAACCCCTAGTTTGACAGAAGGTTAGCCAAAACTTTGATATCGCTTACAGCACCTTTAATGCTGCTGCCGAGGTTATATAGGCAAGTGGAAACCCACCTTTATCAAAAATACTTTCAAGGATCAAACAGCCAGTCCAAGGGGCAGACATCCCTTGGGTGTGAATCATACGTTTCCTTGGCCAGTTGACTTTTTTACCTGCCAGAGAGGTGAGCCATGCACACGTCTCTCTGCCCGGCGTCAGTGAGTGTAATTAGTGTGAACAGCGTGGATGGCCCTGGTGGTTCTCCTCTGCATGCCCAGGAGAGCGCCACTGACACGTTATGTCATATGATGGTGAAATCATTACATGGGTAGAGCAAGAGAGGATGGGGGAGGATGGAGGGGTAGAGGAGGAGAGGACGGGGGAGGAGGAGCGTGTCATACGGGCCACTTCACTCTCACGCGAGGGACTACTGGCCCTGTCGCCCCCCCAGCTCCTCCGGTCTGCCGTTGACGAGCGCGGCGGAGCTGTTCCCTGGTCCAGACAGCTCCTCACTGCTCCTCACAGCTCCTCACAGCTCCTCACTGCTCCTCACAGCTCCTCACTGCTCCTCACTGCTCCTCACAGCTCCTCACTGCTCCTCACTGCTCCTCACAGCTCCTCACTGCTCCTCACAGCTCCTCACTGCTCCTCACAGCTCCTCACTGCTCCTCACAGCTCCTCACTGCTCCTCACAGCTCCTCACAGCTCCTCACAGCTCCTCACTGCTCCTCACAGCAGCTCCTCACAGCTCCTCACAGCTCCTCACAGCTCCTCACTGCTCCTCACAGCTCCTCACAGCTCCTCACAGCTCCTCACTGCTCCTCACAGCAGCTCCTCACAGCTCCTCACAGCTCCTCACAGCTCCTCACTGCTCCTCACAGCTCCTCACAGCTCCTCACAGCTCCTCACTGCTCCTCACAGCTCCTCACAGCTCCTCACTGCTCCTCACAGCTCCTCACAGCTCCTCACAGCTCCTCACAGCTCCTCACTGCTCCTCACAGCTCCTCACAGCTCCTCACAGCTCCTCACTGCTCCTCACAGCTCCTCACTGCTCCTCACAGCTCCTCACAGCTCCTCACAGCTCCTCACTGCTCCTCACAGCTCCTCACTGCTCCTCACAGCTCCTCACAGCTCCTCACTGCTCCTCACAGCTCCTCACAGCTCCTCACTGCTCCTCACAGCTCCTCACAGCTCCTCACTGCTCCTCACAGCTCCTCACAGCTCCTCACAGCTCCTCACAGCTCCTCACAGCTCCTCACAGCAGAGCCTCCACAGTCACCTGAGCCATCAGATCAGAGACATTCTCGGAGATAAATAAGAGTGCACCTTACTTACCTGTAGCATACATAGGCCTACGTACATGCACGCACACACACAGTTTGCATGTTTGTAATTGGATTATTTAAAAGTGTCCCGGAATGGTGTGCTATTATTTTGTTGAATGTTTTGGCAAGACATTTTATAATTCGCGAAACCGGCCACAATATTACCCACATAATACAAACAAAATACATCAAGATGATGGTACGACTGTCCTTGCACAAAAAGAAGATATGGGAATGTTTCAGGCTCCAAGGATTTCCGTTTGTTTGATAGTCACACTCCTTAGATAGTGTACTCCATACACATAAATGGGCTGCCCTCAGGGTTTTCACAATTCTCGGAATTACACATAATTGCGCACGTTTATCAACTCCTTGAACTCATATTCAAATAAGCTTATGGATTTATTTGTTTCCCCCTGTTCCACTTTGTCTGAGCTATGCGTCATCATTGAAAAGGCTTGAGGAAAGTGTCAGATGGAATTTGAACTAATGGGCCACAGGTGCAGCTATAAGGCCACATGCGCATTAACAAAACACAAACAAAAACAGACAGACAGACAGCTGCTCCTAGACAGACAGGTGCACACCACATGCACTCTCTCCCCCTCTCTCTCTCTCTTTCTCTCTCTCTCTCTCTCTCTCTCTCTCTCTCTCTCTCTCTCTCTCTCTCTCTCTCTCTCTCTCTCTCTCTCTCTCTCTCTCTCTCTCTCTCTCTCTCTCTCTCTCTCACACACACACATTGGTCTATATCTGCCCCGCCCCCTACACTTAAGCCCAGTGGCGGACTGGCCATCGGGACGTTCGGGACGAATCCCGATGGGCCGGAACCAAAGTGGGCTGGTCAAAAAAAAAAAAAAAAAAAAAAAATTTATAACTTTTTTTTTTTTTACTTTTTTTTTGGGCCAGTGTGTGGGCCAGTGTGTGGGCCATTAATGTGGGCCGGTGTGTGTGCCAGTGTGTGGGCCAGTGTGTTGGCCAGTGTGTGAGTCGGTGTGTGGGCCACTAATGTGGGCCAGTGTGTGGGCCGGTGTGTGGGCCAGTATGTGGGACGGTGTGTGGGCCACTAATGTGGGCCAGTGTGTGGGCCGGTGTGTGGGCCAGTGTGTGAGTCGGTGTGTGGGCCGGTGTGTGGGCCAGTATGTGGGCCAGTCTGTGGGCCGGTGTGTGGGCCACTAATGTGGGCCAGTGTGTGTGCCGGTGTGTGGGCCAGTATGTGGGCCGGTGTGTGGGCCAGTATGTGGGCCGGTGTGTGGGCCAGTATGTGGGCCAGTGTGTGGGCCAGTATGTGGGCCAGTGTGTGGGCCAGTATGTGGGCCGGTGTGTGGGCCAGTATGTGGGCCGGTCTGTGGGCCGGTGTGTGGGCCAGTATGTGGGCCAGTATGTGGGCCGGTGTGTGGGCCAGTATGTGGGCCAGTCTGTGGGCCAGTGTGTGGGCCGGTGTGTGAGTCGGTGTGTGGGCCACTAATGTGGGCCAGTGTGTGTGCCGGTGTGTGGGCCAGTGTGTGGGCCAGTATGTGGGCCGGTGTGTGGGCCGGTGTGTGGGCCGGTGTGTGGGCCAGTGTGTGGGCCGGTGTGTGGGCCAGTGTGTGGGCCGGTGTGTGGGCCAGTGTGTGGGCCAGTGTGTGGGCCGGTGTAGTGTGTGGGCCGGTGTAGTGTGTGGGCCAGTGTGTGGGCCGTATGTGGGCCGGTGTGTGGGCCATTATGTGGGCCGGTGTGTGGGCCAGTGTGTGGGCCGGCAATAAAACAATAAACAAGTTGCATAAACTAAATCAGATTAAAAATGATCACAGTTCTGGTTTGCCTTAAGATGCAGTTTAAGATGGGTCTTGAACATGGAGTATGTAGGGCACTCTCTAATCACAACTGGTAGGCTATTCCAGTAGTTACCACTTTTAACAGAGAACACAGTTTTTGCAATGGTAGTATACCGAAAAGGCACCTTACAGTCCCCTCTACTGATGGCCCTGGTGGTAATGCCAGTGTCTCCTTTCTGTTGGATGAACTCATTCAATGGGGGAGGGGCAAGTCCATGCAGAACCTTGTACATGAAGCAAGTATATTTGAAAACTTGGAAATTCTCGAAACTTAGCATGTTATGTTTTTCTAAAACATTACAGTGATGAAATGAAATTGGTTTCCTATCAAATACTTTTATGGCTTTTTTGTAGAGTAATTCTATTGGTGTAAGAGTAGTGACATATGAAAGAGACCAGTTGATAAAACAGTACTCGATGTGTGATAAAATCATTGAATGCAGAAACATCCTTGCAGCATTAACTGGCAGGCAGGGCCTGATCTGCCTGAAGTTTTCGATGTTAAACTTGACTGTGTTTGTCACTTTCTTTACATTACTTTTTGAAGGTCAATGTAGAGTCCAATGTGACCCCAAGATACTTGAATTAATGTACAATGTCCAGCTCCGCCTCTCCCAGAAACACATTAGAGTGAGTGACCTCTACTGGTGACTTTGTGAACATCATACACACTGTTTTCTTGGTGTTAAGTGAAAGACATGCTTTTGTTAGCCAGTCTTGAATGAGACATGAGACATCAGTGAATGAGATTCACGTTTCCTCCCAACCGCGAGTAGGCCTAGAAGCGCAGAAATGGAGAATGCAAAAAAAGAAAGGGTGGAGCTGAAAAAGCTAGAATTGCTAGTAAAAGACGCAGAACAATGTTCTAAAATTACAGACATGTTTAGTAGAGCGCACAATTGGAGGGGGGCTCCCCACCCTCCAGAACATTTACAACAAGCGTTGCAAGGGCAAGGCTAAGAGAATCATTAAAGACTCCAGTCACCCGAACAACTGCCTCTTTGAACTGCTGCGGTCAGGCAAGCGATACCGGAGTCTCAAGGCGAGCACAGAAAGACTCAGAAGAAGCTTCTATCCCCAGGCCATCAGGCTGCTAAACGAACAATGAATGAACACTACACAACAACAACCACCATAGATCCTCCCCTACACAACAACAACCACCAAACGCACATAGCACACACATCCACACGCACACACTCACTTTAAACAAACACACTGTAGCACCCACTCCACACACTTTATAGCACACACCCACTTTAAACAAACACACTGTAGCACCCACTCCCCACACTTTATATTTATTGATGAAGGATTGCACTACAACTCGTACACCTTACTGTAAATTGTACCTAAATTGTACCTCATCCCATTTCTGCTTTGCACTATATAGTACTGTACATTAGTACACTGCATAGTATTGTATATTATATGGTAACTCAGAACACTGTACATATGTCTATACCGAACACTGTGACCTCATTTTCTTCTTCTAAACTACATGCTATACTATGTTATTTGATACTATCTTGTCTAGCACAGTCTCTGGAGCGTAACAGTAAGAAGCATTTTGTATGAAAGTATTCTGTACTTCTGTATGACAACTATTAAAGAAACTTGAAAACTAGAGGAAGGGCTGGCGTTAGAGTAGCTGCTGCTGCTAATGATCATGAAGTTCAAGTGGAAGGAACCAACAGTAACATGACAGGTGCGTGCAGTAGCCTAGTGCATATTCTACTGTTGGTGTCTGCCGTTTCATGAGGGCTAGCTAGCCTATACTAGTTCTTGCAGTGATTTCAGTCATTCTATTACAAGACAATGTGCTTTCCGTATTCCTGATTCCTTACAGCACGTGGACGTAAATAGTCGTGACTTGTGACGTTTTTTCTCTGACTAAAAGTTTAGTTAGCAATGTTAGGACTAGTGCCCACCACAGCATCAGAAGCTAAAGTGCTAACCTAGAGAGCCAATCAGAACCTAGGACGGGCTGAAAATTTATTGGCTACTAATATTATAATAGTAAATACTCAAATAAAATACTATTATGTTCCCTTTCAAATTTTCATGTTGATATAATATTGGTAATCTAATTGATTGAATTGATTAGTTGCCATTTTACATGCTTAAATAAGATGTACCTTAGAATTCCCAACAGTTAGCCATGTTCTCGATTAGTCTCATCTACATGTTTGTAGATAACCACAGCTAATTAGCTTAAGCTAACAACTAGGTCAACTACTACCCCGTAGTTAAACAAATGTGATTGCATATAACAGCTAACTGCTACAGCTAAGTTGGTAGTTAGCCTATTCCATTAATGTTGAATGTATTTATGAAGGTTGTTGATGGTGGTTGGCGCTGAATAGCAGACATGATTCCGTCAGTCTGCCACAGGGAAGCTGTGTTTGCTGATGCTGCTCACGACCACCAGTAGCATATGACTGTGTGAGTGTGAATGCTTGATGGTTTCTGTGAAGCGCTTTGTGGAACAATGCTGATATACAGTTAAGAATGAGTAATTCGCTTTTGGTTTTTAAGAAAATGGTTTGTAAAGCTATTTTTGAAAACTACAAGGGTGAATAATACTGTTTTCTTTTTGCTATTTTCTTTTAGAATACTGTTTTGGAGTCTTAATTTTTTAAATTGTTGTTAAGAATATAGGACAGGCATAGGCTATATAAGCATTGCTTCAGTCTGTACCTTCTCAGTCACTGTAAAATCAAATATTGTTAAATGATGGTGTATATTGTATTGTGTGAGATGATGACTGAATAAACTACTACTACTACTACTACTACTACTACTACTACTACTACTACTACTACTACTACTACTACTTTGGGTGTTTTCAAAAGGCTGAAAAACGCTGTATGAATTCAAGCCATTATTATTGATTGATGATGTTCTTCTTATGCAGTTGACTCTGAGGAAAGAGAGAGCGCCCAGTCCAGCACAGCTGACCCTGAGGGGAGAGAGAGTGCCCAGTCCAGCACAGCTGACCCTGAGGGGAGAGAGAGAGCCCAGTCCAGCACAGCTGACCCTGAGGGGAGAGAGAGAGCCCAGTCCAGCACAGCTGACCCTGAGGGGAGAGAGAGCCCAGTCCAGACAGACAGACAGACACACAGAGAGAGAAAGAGAGAGAGAGAGAGAGACACAGAGAGAGAGACACAGAGAGAGACACACAGAGAGAGGGAGAGACACAGAGAGAGACACACACACACACACACACACACACACACACACACAGAGAGACACATACACAGAGAGAGAGAGAGAGAGAGAGAGAGAGAGAGAGAGAGAGAGAGAGAGAGAGAGAGAGAGAGAGAGAGAGAGAGAGAGAGAAAACAAGCTCTTGGAATGGGTGTCTGGGAGGAAGTGGGGGGTCTTTCGATGTTGATTAAACGGCAAGCAACTAATGTCATGAGTGCCAAATTAAAGGACAATAAATCCAATCTAACTGAAATTGTGTAGCACAGACCTTTTCTATGGATCAAAACCTCAATATTATTATGGTGTAGTTAATACTTCATGTATCCTTAATCCCTAGGCTAATGAGGCACTAAGATGTTAGTAAAAAAAAAAAAATATGCCAATGACAGGAAGTAACGGTATATGTATGTGTGTGTCTCTGTGTGTGTGTGTGTGTGTGTGTGTGTGCACTGTGCATGAGTGCACATCTAGGGGCGGTGTGTAGATTTGGTCTCCCTGACTCCTTAGCCACAGCCTTGGGTTGTTTAATACTGGACAAGTGTTTCATAACGGCCGTTGTGTGGGCCGGTTTCGGGGCCGGTGCGTGGGCCGGTGCGTGGGCCGGTGTGTGGGCTGGTGCGTCTGAATGTCCCGGGCTGAATTTGTGTCCCAGTCCGCCACTGCTTAAGCCACACACCCTTTTGTATCTAGTGAACCACTTGTCGCAGAGACTAGACACAGTAAAAAAAATGCTGAATTTACTTCACAGGCTTAATTGAGCATAAGAAAGACTATAAGTGCATTAAACGCTGCCCCCAGTGGAGTGACAACTCTCCTCTTACAACAGACAGCCAGAGGGGAGGTCAATGTGCAGGGAAGATAATGAGTTGTCAGCAAGCTACTGTAATGTATATTGTAGCAGAGAAGTGCGCTTCCTATAGTCCTGTGCGGTTGTGTTGATGTCTGTGTTTTATTTCTCAGCAAATACAACATGCAGCAGGTTGTACCCTTACTGATTGGAACACAGCTCTGCTTGTCTCTCAGCCCTTAGCCTCCACTCTCTCTCACGTAGCACTGTGGGAAAACAAAGATCTTCACGTTTGACTGTTTCCCTTAAATGGAACGTTAACATTGTTAGCATTCCTGATTCAAACCATGGGGCACAGCTAGCTCCTAGTTCCCAGCTAGCCGTGCCAGGGTATCCCTTTTAACACGTATGCAGACCTGACGGAGGGAGACGGGGAAAGCTCGGTCACGTCGAACAGTAGACAGAGTAGACTGCTGCATTTTGAATAAGCATTTTCCACCGACCCAGACGTTCAGACCAATCGCTCAAGGCTGAGATAACCAGACGGAACAAGGGGGCTTAGTTACTCAGTGTTGTGATAACTGAACGGGTACTAAGGTCACAGTCAAGGCCACTGGTCACTTAATCTGCTGATGTAACTCTACCATCATCACCGTGGTATAAATGTGTCATGTGAGACGGTAGAGTGATATGCCACGATCCACCCAAGTAACTCTACCGTCATCAACGTGGTATGAACGTGTCATGTGATCCGTGGGCCCTCGGGAGAGAGTTTGAGGGTTACCGACGGGGATGATAATCAATCGCGTACGTCCACCCGCAATCCGTCGCATCTGTCCGTCTCTATGTCTGTTTCTAATAAATTTTCCGGGGGGATTATCTGTTTGTTGGACAGGGTTGACGCCATGCCTCCCCGCCAGGTCCGCGCGTCCCGCTATCACGGACAGAACCCGTTGGTAAATGGTGCATTTTCAGTATAGCTCTTTTAACCAAATCGCTTTACAATTTTTGCTCCTCACGTTCACCCATTCACTCACACACCGATGGCAGAGGCAACCATGCTAGGTGCCAACCTGCTCATCGGGGGCTTTGGGGGTAAAGTGTCTTGCTCAAGGACACACTGCCTGGGAGGAGCGGGAATCGAGGCGAGAAGCTTCCGACTACCAGATGACCGCTCTACCTCCTGAGCCACTGAGCCCTGTTGTCCATCAAACAACGCAAATGCCTTGTTTCTGGTAATATTGACCATTAGAGAACTGTGGGTCAGGAGATTGTTTACTACATTGGGCATTTACTGTTAGGACAGTGGTAAATCCCTAACACCTCCCAGTACAACCAGAGTTGTACCACTGTTGCCTAGGGATGGGTACAGAATCCGGTACTTTTAAGGGTACCATGAGATCCGCCAGTGCTACATTTCGGTACTGTAAAAAAATATATATAATAATAATAATAATAATAATAATAATAATAATAATAATAATAATAATAATAATAATAATAATAATAATAATAATAATAATAATAATAATAATAATAATAATAATAATAATAACTAAACGAAACCTATGAAGTGTGCCGCACGTTCACATCAACGTTCACACGCACAATACATGCTTACCTAGGATTTTACTTGATTCAACAACAAAGCAGTCGGTGCAATGGCAAGCCGAAAGTGTTGTTACACTTTACAAAGCTATATAGCCAATGGGTCTCATTCCCCAACATTTTCCAAAGAGTTCTCTTGGAAGACTTATCTTGGAACCGACTGAGACAGAATCAATGACAAGTTCACTCTGAGTCCCCAACGTGCTGGTAATATGTCTTAACACTTTGGCGACCAAAGTCCCGCGGCGATTTATAGTCCAGAGGACCGAGCTTTGTCAACAAACCGATGTACTTTCTAACAGCTATATATATACTTTATAGTATTGCTATCTGTCCATTCTCATTGTCACTTGAGTGCATAAATCGTGCCTTCATAATGGCTTAAAGAAAATAAAAATCCATCAGTTAGTTGTTTATGAGGCTAAAGGCTAGTCACGTTATATCAAACGCCATTTCTGCTGTATATATACGAATGAAATAAAACAAACTGCGTAGCATCCGGACTATTACAGAGCATCTATGGATGAAATGGGGGCAGCGGGGGACGCCGATTACTATTATTGATTAGCAATACAGTGTGCGTTCAAGTAGCCATTTTCACTGATCGATCACGTTGCGTTTTAAAACAATGTTCAATCCAGCTGTAATTTGGGGGAATAGTATCCTACCGTCAGCCCATGTGATCGCCGGCAGCATTTCGTCATTAGTCATCGGAATCTGGTAGATCGATATGTCCATTGGCTGATCATAAATCCCATTATTCCAGGCTGAAATCTGCGTTCGGTAACGTGATCAAAGATGGAGTATGTTCGGCTGGGATCGAGGCTCATATGAAACGCCCACAGACAGTAAACAATTTTTTTTTCAATCGCCCTCAATGATACTGCAGTGGAGCGATGGCGCCCCTAAGCGGATCTGGCCGGTATTGCATGTTTCGAAAATCAAATTTGCGGGTAGGTCCTGCAAGTCGATCGGGGACGTTAATAGCGTTATTAATATGGAATAAAACAATAACAACTCGCCACGAGTTAACTCGTGGCTCTGGTCCACAACGGGTGGAATCGAAACACGAGTTAACTCGTGCTTGGGCGGCAAAGTGTTAAGTGGCTCAAATGGTCGCACCTGTGACATCTCCTTGGGAAATGGCATTATGTCTCAAATGCGAAAGCGCGTCCCCGTTCAGGTCATTTGCATACAAAACAACGCCTCCAGAGCTCCTTATAAGGCAAAGTAATGACGCAGCTGTGTGGAAATGGATGCGGAAGTGCCTTGCGAGTCTTGCGCGACCCATCGAAATGAGTTTGTTGTTTGTTTTTTAACCGTGGCGAGTCTGAACACCACCAGGCTCATCACAATATATTAACAAATTGTTCTAAATAAATAATAATGATAACAAATTATTTGAAGTTTTGATTTTTTCTTTTTTTTTATAACTGAGGTAGGTAGATTACATTTTTAGAGACTAAAGTACAGAAAAAAGGTACCGTTGGGTACTGGTATCGATTCACAGGTACCGGTATCAGTTCAAATGTTAACGGTACCCAACCCTACTGTTGCCCACTGAGCAGCTCCACTGGAGAGGTTAGAGACGTCATAGATAGGTTGTTGAGGAAGGAGAAAACAACAGCCTGCTGGGGATTTCAAACCAGCGACCGTTCGAAAAAACACAAACCCGCTTCTCCAACCTCTAGGCCTCTGTGTCACCCCGTTACTTCTCGAAAAGGTGCTCCAAACCCAGGGGCAATTTCACCTTCCGATGAGACATGTATCACTGGTAATAGCTGTCATTTTAGCAGAGCGGCCTGCAAAGCTTTAAACAGATTTGCCTTTGGGGAGAGCGATGGCCTTAACCGCACAGGTTGGTGTGACAATAAAACCAGAGCCCAAAAGAATTAAATCAAACCCAGAGGTAATTACATTCAAACCATTGGACGGTCTTTTTCCATTCGCTGACCCCACTGTTATTAAGGACCGGCCTCTGGGCTGCTGCCACATTCAACAGGTCCACATTTTCCACATCAGTTTATCTTACCCGTGAGGGGCCCTCTGTTGAGATGTGGAGGGGGGATGATGTTACAGGCTAAAAGGCTGACACTTTACCCATAATGTGGTGGTGGTTGTGCTGGAGGGGTAAGAGCCATTGTAAAGATTCACCAGCTCGTCCTCTCCACTATACAGTACAGAATAATCTATCTCAAGCCCCGCCCTCTTTTCTTGACCCCTCCAATCCAGCCCCCACCTCCCGAGCGGAATCGACAGGTGTGATTGGGGGGATCAACAAAAAAAGGGTGGCGCTTGAGACATGTCAATTGAGCAGCAGTAGTCAGACCAGGAGATTGGCTGGCGACGAGCGTTCCCTGTTCAACTCAAAGTGGCCGTCTCAGTAACCGAGTACCATGATAGCTCATGGTAGAGCTCAGCTTTAGGGGGAGCGAGCCAATGGAAAGTTCCTCCTCCGCGCTTGTGGCCCCATGCCGTAGATTCTGGCTCTCTGCTTAATTAGATCTGTCTTTGTTGAGAGCCTTCGGTCTATATTCGGACCGGGGTCATTTCGCCTTGCGAAAACCAGACTGCCGTTTCTTTTTTCCACTATGCTTTGATGTCCACTGTTGATGATCCAAGTCTTTCGAAATGTGGCATTAAAATGTACATATGGAAAGAATAATTTACTTGTATTAACATACCGGTAATAGGAACTAGTATTTAGTATGCAATGATATCTGCAAATCTGCCCTGTAGTATTTTGTCTTAATTGAATAGAAAATGTGTTGAAGACTAATTATGAGCAAATGTCCTCACTGACCAAGCTCCTCCGGAGAGACCAACTGTTAATGAATTATTCACAGTCTCTCTCTCTCTCTCTCTCTCTCTCTCTCTCTCTCTCTCTCTCTCTCTCTCTCTCTCTCTCTCTCTCTCTCTCTCTCTCATACACAACATCAATACTCAGCTAATCCCACCTCATGACAGTCACATTGTGCATTCACACAATCCCTGACACTGTGAAGACTGCTCTGTACAAGTCATACAGATGGTTTCTATTTTTCCTCTACGTCGCCCCCACACCTCAAATGGATCCGTCATCAGCTCTATTTTCAATCTTTCAAAATGTTCTTATGTACCGCAGTTGCTATTGCAAGTTCTTATTTGTGTTTCATACTTATCAACTGTTTCGCCTGTTTTATAGCAACACTAATATCACCGACATCCAATAAGGTAGATCCCCCCCCCTTGAACGGCCCTTCTAAGGTTTCTCACCTCCATATTGCCTGTGGTGCGTTTTTCCTTACCTTCGCGTGGGGTCTGGGAATGTTGCATTTATTTATTTATTTATTTTAAATTTAAAATTTTTGTTTTGTTCTTGATTTATTGTGTTGTTTCTTCTTGACTTGTTTAAAGAAGACGTGTCCGGCCCATGGGGACATTAACGTGTGTTGTCGGGCCTTACAAATACATTTGATTTGACTTGACTTTGGATACCGTCCTGCCCTCCACACCTTCCTCTCTCCGGCACCCGTGTCCTCTGCACTGTATGTTTAATTAGTTCTGCCCCACTAACCCTGTGCCTCTCTGTCTCCGTCTACCACAGGGTATGGCCACGCAGCCCCCAGCACAGATGGAGGGAAGGTGTTTTGCATGCTCTACGCCCTCCTAGGCATCCCTCTCACACTGGTCATGTTCCAGAGCCTGGGTGAGCGTATCAACACCTTCGTCAGGTACCTGCTCCACCGCCTAAAGAAGTGCCTCGGCATGCGACACACCGAGGTCTCCATGGTCAACATGGTGACCATCGGCTTCATCTCCTGCATGAGCACGCTGTGCATGGGGGCCCTGGCCTTCGCCCACTTCGAGCGCTGGAGCTTCTTCCACGCCTACTACTACTGCTTCATCACGCTCACAACCATCGGCTTCGGGGACTACGTGGCGCTGCAGAAGGACCACGCGCTGCAGAAGAAGCCCGAGTACGTGGCCTTCTGCTTCATCTACATCCTGACGGGCCTGACGGTGATCGGAGCCTTCCTCAACCTGGTGGTGCTGCGCTTCATGACCATGAACGCCGAAGACGAGAAGCGGGACGCCGAGCAGCGGGCCCTCCTCTCGCGAAACGGTCAGGCGGGCGGCCGCCTCCGCTGTGCGCCCGACCCGCCCTCCTCTTCCTCCACGCCCTCCGAGTGCGGTGGGGGAGGGGGAGGAGGAGGAGGAGGAGGAGGAGGAGGAGGAGGAGGAGGAGGAGGAGGAGGAGGAGTGGGAGGCAGCGGCGTGGGAGGAGGAGGAGGAACGGGACGGGGTCTGCGTAACGTGTACGCCGAGGTGCTACACTTTCAGTCCATGTGCTCCTGCCTTTGGTACAAGAGCAGGGAGAAGCTGCAGTACTCCATCCCCATGCTAATCCCCCGCGACCTCTCCACCTCGGACACCTACATGGAGCAGGGAGAGGCCTTCTCCAACCCCCTCCACTCCAACGGCTGCGTGTGCAGCGCCCTGCAGCGCCACTCGGGCATCAGCTCGGTGTCCACCGGCCTGCACAGCCTCAACGCCTACGGAGTGCTCACTAAGCGCCGCAGCTCCGTCTAGGGGCCGGGAGGACTACGCGCTTCGAATCGAGTCCCGCTCTTAGTTTACAATGTCGGGGGGGACCAGGGGGAGGATCCTAATCCTGTAGCGTTATACTATTTATATCAGGGGGGCAAAACTCCAGTCCTAAAGAGATCTCCTGGTCTTTGCTTCTTCCTGGCGTCGATCTAGACTTATAGGAGGATGGCTCACAGCCCCGCGATGTTCTTGACTGACCCATCCTCTTCCTATAACTCTAGGTATTGATTAGCCAAGGCGCTTGCCTGTATGTGCCACACACTCCACTGTCGCCTTCAGACTCTCGTTTTGCAATGCTAGATGAAGTCAGTTGGATTTAGAGATGTAATGGACCTATCTCAAACCCGCCCTCATTTCCTGATCCTTGAGATCCTTGAGATCAGGAAATGAGGGCGGTGTTTGAGATGGGTCAATTGGTCAAATACTGCTACTGGTTGTTTGGAAGGCATGTGCATCCGTTACTCCAAGTCTGAGTCAATTAGTCAGTATCGAAAGGCAGAAGAGAAACAAAAACACACGTGTGGCTCTTTGGGACCCAAGTTCTGTACCTCTGAATTGATATGTTATAATTAAATATGTTCAGCATTCCCTGACGTTTGCGTGACATACAGGTTGTAAATCCTCAATATTTGGAGGTTTTTCAAATAATTAAAGGACATTAACACTGTGAGAGACAAATACTTTTGAGACTGAGGGGAGTATAAACTGTGTACAGAGACCTGAGAAAAACAAAATAGCTTTATTTTGTTTGGTGAGTTATCTTCTTTTTCCACAAAGACTCAAAGGAACCTTCAATTGTAAAAGTGTTACATTCACCGCGACGGCAGAATAATGTGTATATATTTGCGATATGGACACTGCATCAGTGTAGTTGGTCAAATGAAAGAGCATATTTTTTCAACAAGAGTATTCAAGGAAAACCTATTCTATTCTCTTGCTGTGTCTGTAACTGAAGTTCAGGTTGAAGCCAAACACATTTGATCTATTTTGGTTGTTTTCCATTCAAACCTCACTGTTGTATTTTGTACAGGTTTATTTCACGTTTCTTTGTAAAAGTGTCATTCTGTGTAAACATATCTTTTTATGCACTGCATACTTGTGTTAGTCATTTTGTTTTCATATTAGCACAATATTCCGAGTTGCACTCGAAGCATGTTAGCTCACTTTCTGCGTATTAGACAGTCTTATATTAGTCACTGCTGCACTTTAGAAGGTTGGTGTATTTGCTTTAGGTCACTGGAAACCAGTGCATTGTTATTAAACTAAAAGATTTTTATTCATGGCATCACATTATGTTTCTGCTGTCTGAATGGTATCTCTCCTAATGAAATCATTCTCATAAATGTTGTCAATCCCAGGGACTTTGAGTAAATTCTCTGCTGTACGTTCCACACTGTTGAGACCATTATGATAGCACATACACACCTCAGTAATAAGGGACAATAAAGTCTGCACTCCAACCAGGTTCCCAAGGAGCCTTCGGTCCAAGGCCTCACTAACACACTCCATTCAGCTAATTGAGATCTTCATTCAAGCTGGACCAGAACCAAGTTTACAGTACTTGGAATACACTGGGACGAAAGCAGAATTGTTGGTTTTGCATCACTGGGTTGACTGAAACTATCATGCCCTTTGACATTTATTTGAAGACATACCCCAGTATCCCTTTATGAGTTCAACTTATTTATCATTCTGCCATTTATTAATCTCATTTTCTAAATAAAGTCATGTAATGTTCATTGATTGCATTCAATGGTTGCCTGTTTATATGACTGTAATTACAGCCCAATGTTAACATGAAATAAACAAGGAGTCGTAGAGGCGAAACATTGCTGCACAGATTGAACTGGTCTCACACAAAGTGCCATGCCTGTGAGGTGCCACTAGGGGCATAGTGGCTAACTGTGAGTGAATGTTATTAGTGACGGTCTATGACAGGGGTGGGCAATTATTTTTCCCAGGGGGCCGATTGAGCAACTGAAAATATGTCCCAGGGGGCCGGGCCAAAATTCCAAACTCAATTATGCATAATATACATTTTATTTCTATATAAAAAGCAATAAATGGCATTGTTTTGACCCCTGGTAAGAGTGTATGTTATTATTTGGCAATTAAAAGGTGAGGTTAGCTTTCAAAAATATCATTTATTCAAATAGAATTTATTTCCAAAATGATAAACAAAATGTGAAACATTAATAACAAAGGGCATTTTGAGTTTCATATACTATTGAAACAATGATTTCCTTAGCTTTCTAAAGACATCACATCATATTATAGCAAAAATAAACAAGACATGTCACTGAACTGTGTAAAGAAAAGTGTCCCAGTTTTGTAGCCTTTTTTACTTTACATGCCTATTGTAGCTAAGGGGCTACACAACCCTGACTGTATTGAGATATGTTAGATTAAACCACTACTAAAGAATATTAATAGCCAGACAGTACAGTTAGACAAAATGGCGGACACTCAATTGACTGCGCGGGGACAGGGATACAACTTGAATAAGCATCATGTTTAATGTTAATAGCAAACATACATATCATTTATCACGGTTCTCCTTTAATAATAGAATGTCAATGCAACAAAGTCAACGGTAACGAATGGTTCCTAGACTACGGATACTCGACCGGTGGAGCTCTGAAGGGAGTGAGACGAAACGAGGCGATACAGGGAAAGCAAGAAGGTGGCTGGAGACGGTTGGTTCTCTCTAGAGCTCCTGCTCCAGAGAAACTGTAGACTGGTCGGATAATCGTGTCGTCGCTGGAAGAAGGGGTCTCGTACGGAACCGGTCCTTGTATTCCTAGCGCCCGATGGCAGGGTTAATAGCTATTAATCCAAAAGCCCGTTGGCATAGATGGTAGCTAGTTAGCTTCGTTTGTACGTGAAGCTAACCCGCAGACGGTCTCCAATGAGTAGTTATATCCAAACGTCGCTGGGTTTAACTACAGGTCTCTCCACGTTACTTCGCTTACACAAGTCACTATACTGTGCCAATAATGGCTCGACAATATTATAGTTGTATCTAAGTAGCCATTAGCTCTCTATAACGATACACCGCTATCGGTCTGTGTACAACTGCACCAGACGTCTTTCACTCTCGCTCTGCTAGTTTTCCTGTTATGCTACTGCTGCTGCTGCTGCTTGCACCGTCTACACAATATACTCTCTCTGGTTCCCTGTTGGGCTCAGCCTGTTCACCTGTACAGAATCAATGCGCTTGCTCTGGGCTTGTCTGAACATGTCTGAGCATGTCTAGAAAACATGTCTAGGGGGCGCGCCTCTGGCGCCTACAGCGGCAAGGATGGGGCCTACAATAAGCGAAATGAAGAATATAAAAATATAAAAATATCAAGTGTCCCATTTCACTTGTTATATTTCTACATTTTAGTGTTCTTCAGTTCTTTTTTTTTTCATTCAGTGTGAGAAATCCAGTCTCTGTTGAGCTTTAACAAGTCAATCAAAGTCAGGTTGCATGTCTGAGGTGGAGATGCGAAGCACAGCTGCCAGATGTTCATCAGTGAGAGAGGATCTGTACCTGGACTTGGTAAACGTCATGACTGAGAATGTCTGTTCACATATGTAGGTGGATCCAAAGAGAACCAACATCTTCTGAGCATGTCTCCTAAGCGTATATTGTGCGTGTGAACGTTGACATGAAATGAAAAAAGTAAAAAAAAAAAAAAAAAAATGTAATTATCATGTAATCTTTCGCGGGCCGGTCAGAATCATCCCGCGGGCCGTACAATGCCCAGGTCTGGTCTATGAGGTGCTTAGCATCTAAAAATATTTGATGTGTTGTTAATTCACATTCGTACATTGACAAATACAAAACGACAGGATGCATTTGATTAGATGAGGTTTTATGTCTATTAAAATCCTTTGCAATAAAACCTTTAAAAAGAAATCTTTAGCGGCCCACATACAGTACAATCATATGCCATAGGATAAAACAGTTTTCATATGAAAGTGAAACCACTGTTGCATTTTATGTTCAGTGTACAACGTTATGTAGTTATATTTGTATGGAAACCGCGGAGCACCACGTTAAGCCCCTTCACTGTTAAAAACACTGTGTCTGAAGAGCTGGCTTCTCAACATTCCTTCCACGTGTCAGAACGAGGGGACCCTCACCACAAAAGGTGCCGCCTCAGAGAAAGATGGGACTAATCTCCCCCCCACACCTTCAGCATCTGTTGTCCTACACGTTCCGCCCATCTGCACACTGACATTGCTCGCAGACAAACGGCACCCTAGACCTCACATGGAATTAGAACCGCAACAAGGCCACCTCTCTGAAATAATGCAACTTATTTCGTTTTTTTTAAATAGGTCAGGATTTGCCTTTTTAGATACTAACTGAATTTAGAATTTAGAACATCTGTGTTTTCTTCCCTCTCATCTCATCTGAAATCACGAGAGTGTGACCATCAATGGAGCTCTCATCGTTGATACAGTGCTGCGTTCACACTTGCAAGCCTTATTGCTCAATTCTGATGTATTGCTCAGATCCCGATTTTTGGCTGGATCTGGATTTGGTTGGGCTGTTCCAATATTTTTCTTTATGTGGTCAATATCAAATTTCAGTGTGAACTGGTCACGCTCCTGAACTGACCTGCATGCGCAAATAAACAATAACTAAAATGGACATAAACATGGACACTGAAGTCACAGTTTATGGTTTAATTAATATGTTGATGTGCAGTGGAGGCCAGCTAATTCATAGAGTAGATGATAATAAAGGTGTAGAGGAGGAGGTGAAGGAGAGCCATTCCTTCTTTCAATATGCTTTTGTAGCCGGTTTCAGGCCTACTTTCGACAGACCCCCATTGCCACTATACTCTGCGTCATCGGTTGTGTGTGATGAAGGAAAGACAGGCTCGTGGTATTCTCTTTAACCGAAACTGTGACGTATTTATTTGATGTCCAGTCTGTCATGTAACAAAACAAGGACAATGCATCAGCATTGACCACGAAACGGCGCCAGCAGCTAACAAAACTCTTCCTCTATCACAGATACACTCAGGTTAGAATTAGACATTAGACATTAGAATAAAACAATAAAAAATAAACAATTCAAAACACAACTGACCAAAACATAGGAGCTACAAACATACCTGTCAGGTAACCTGACAGTCAAGATGGCGTGACCCCGAGGCAGGTTCGGTTCACTCACCCCCGCCCCGCCACAGTTTCACCTTGATTCAACCCCTCATCCACTCCACTCCGCCGACAGGCTGAGCTCGGTAAAGTGCGCCACGCTATTACCTTGCATCACTCACTCTGTTTGACTCACTCTATAAACTGCACTCGCCTTACAGTATATAGTTATTTACGGCTCCTCTATCCAAAAACTGCCTGCTGTCGACTCATCATCACCTTGTCGCAAACCCCAAAACAGAAAATGTCCCGGAGAAGGTTGGTCAACATTTTTCATGTGATGAGTAAAAGGCTAAGGATCAGGTGGACATGGAAATATCTCCACAAAGATATATATTATAAGATGAAATGCAGCCGCTTCTTGTGTGAAGTGAATGACATAATGGTAATAACAGAGGGGCTTGGGACTACTGTGATGGGATTATCTTGCTCTGGCAACTTTCAAATCTGTGTAAATTGTTTTATGGTACGAGAATGAATGGCAACAAATGGCGCCTCATGAAGATAGGAAACATTTCTATCGCAGCCAGACTGCTGTCAGATGTATTACTCACATATTTCCAGCCTTCCATCTTTCCACTCTCTCTCTCTCTCACTATCTCTCTCTCTCGCTCTCTCTCACTGTCTCTCTCGCTCACCCTCTCTCTCTCTCTCTCTCTCTCTCTCTCTCTCTCTCTCTCTCTCTCTCTCTCTCTCTCTCTCCTGTCTAATGTTGTAACTTCCAGCACACACACACTTATTATTCTTCACAGAATCATCTTTCAATCTATTTTGAAATGACAGAGCATAACTCAAAGCACAATTCAACTCAACAAAACAACTCAAATAATAATGTAAATTGAAGAGAATAATAAAGTAAAGTGAAGAGAATAATGATGATGATAATGATGATGATGGAGATGATGAAGATGACGATTGGTTCTATTATTCCCACCATAAACGTCTCTCTCTTTTTCCATGATTCAGGTTCCTATACTCTCGCATTTCATCCTTGTGCATTTAGCAATACAGTTTCCACAGGAAACTGAAAATATGATGTATGTCTGTCTCCTTGGAGACCCTTCATCTCATTGAATCCCACTAATGGCCTGCTCCACTCACAGCTGTTTATCATAGAGAGGATGTGTAAGCAATCTCCTATGAAGGCTCATTGGTTAGGTTGGTTATTAATCATAGAGGATGTGTAAGCCAATTCCTATGAAGGCTTGTTGGTTAGTTAGGTTATTAATCACAGAGAGGATGTGTAAGCCAATTCCTATGAAGGCTTGTTGGTCAGGTTAGGTTAATTATGTTATTAATCATAGAGGATGTCTAAGCCAATTCCCATGAAGGCTTGTTGGTTAGGTTGGTTATTAATCACAGAAAGGATGCGTTAGCCATGTCCTATGAAGGCTTGTTGGTTAGAGACGGCAGGATGTTGTGTATTAACATTCAAAGTGACATATTGCATCACTGATTGCATGAGATTTTGGTTTACTCTCTCAAGCAATCATGATATTTGTTTTGCTTTCTCGAGATGAACTGCAAAGAGATGCTTAACGATTTCGCTAACTGTTGCAGCTCAAAAAAATCTCACAAGAAATCCTTCAGCCTCTGCTCTGTCACTCTCTCTCTCTATCTCTCTATATGTCTGTCTCTCTCTTTATATGTCTGTGTGTGTGTGTGTGTCTCTCTCTCTCTCTTTCTCCCTCTCCACAGTCAAGTATCTGCAGGCATCAGACCAACACGTAATGTTATCTTTCTCAACTCACAGAGGTGAAGCCCAAAGGCTTTACCAAGGACCTTATCCTGGTCTCTCTCTCTCTCTCTCTCTCCTTCCCTCCATCTCTTTCTGCCCCATGCTATCTCATTCTCTCTCTCTCTGTCCATCATGTCTTTCTTGTTCTTATTCTCTGTCTCCATTTTCTATCTCTTTTCCCCCCTCTTCCTCGTGATCTCTCTCTCTCTCTCTCCCTCTCCCCATGATCTCTCTGTCTCTCGCTCTCTCTCTCCCTCGCTCTCCCCCATGATCTCTCTCTCTCTCCCTCGCTCTCCCCATGATCTCTCTCTCGCCCTCCCTATCCCCCATGATCTCTCTCTCTCTCCCTCCCTCTCCCCCATGATCTCTCTCTCTCGCCCTCCCTATCCCCCATGATCTCTCTCTCTCCCTCGCTCTCCCCATGATCTCTCTCTCGCCCTCCCTATCCCCCATGATCTCTCTCTCTCTCCCTCCCTCTCCCCCATGATCTCTCTCTCTCTCGCCCTCCCTATCCCCCATGATCTCTCTCCCTCCTCACAGTAGAATTGTGCTCCTGTCTATGAGCTGTGAAGGCTTTTAATCAGCCCTGATGTCCTGCTGGTTCCTCTCTGTGTTGGAGATCACTGTCGCCACCGCAGAGACCAATCACACCAAGAGCCCTCTGGGCGATTCAGACATTTCACATGTAGTATTGTGTACAGTGTGTATGTATGCCTGTGTGTGTGTGTGTGTGTTTGTGTGGGTGTGTGTGTGTGTGTGTGTGTGTGTGTGTGTGTGTGTGTGTGTGTGTGTGTGTGTGTGTGTGTGTGTGTGTGTGTGTGTGTGTGTGTGTGTGTGTGTTTGTGTGGGTGTGTGTGTGTGTGTGTGTGCCAGTGTGTGTGTGCCAGTGTGTGTGTGTGTGTGTTGTGTGTGTGTGTGTGTGTGTGTGTGTGTGTGTGTGTGTGTGTGTGTGCGTGCGTGCGTGCGTGCGTGCGTGCGTGCGTGCGTGCGTGCGTGCGTGCGTGCGTGCGTGTCAGGAAACAGTGTGTGCTGTAAAAAGGGGCAGGCCACAGGGTGACAGGTAAAACAGAAATGTTGCCATTTTCCAAATAATGTCAAAGGAAATTAGGACAAAACGGACCCTATATCCCACGTTCTCTCAAAACCGCCGTTCACTTTAATTTCACACCGGCTCAACTGAGCGGGCTGTGTGGAGAGCGGCCGCGCCTCTGACGCCGCAGATCAGCTGTAATGTGATTATTTTAACTGATGCAGAGAGAAAAAATGGCATCCAGGAACGCAGATCCTGGGGAGGGTTTCATCTTATGCGATGGGTTGACATGAGTGACATTACATAACCGTGACCTCCAGCTCCGCTGCAGCCCTGACTCTGGCTAAAGCTTCCCAGCGGCAGCCTCTCCCCATCGCAGCCCAGCCCCGTCCCCTCTCTCTCTCTCTCTCTCTCTCTCTCTCTCTCTCTCTCTCTCTCTCTCTCTCTCTCTCTCACACCATCATTCTGCTTGCGTGGCTTCAGACACGAGCCCAGCTTTGTGACCCAGCAAGCTTTTGGCACTTAGAGAAAATGTTCTTTTTCATCTCATCATCTGACTCATTTTAGACGCGCCGTCGACACTGAATCGAAGAGGGGGGCTTTTAGTCGCGTTTTCACCACAGACCAGCGGTGACTTCAGTGGCCGTTGTAGCATTCAAGGACACCCCCACCCCCCCCCCCCCCGGGTCAGTAACTCACATGTCTGTCATCAACTCGTCCGTGCATTAATTCACGATTGCCCATCAGTGATCTGTCTTGGAAAGCCTAGAGGAAACCAAAGTCAACGCAATGTCAATACTTTATTAAAGATCCCCTCCAGAGGTATTTTAAACCCTTAAAATTTCCTATATTTAATACAAAATTTGTATAATGTGTTTTCCCCACCAAATCATCTTCTTTCAATATGCCAATGTCACAGGTGGAGAGGACCCTGCTTTAAACGACTGTCATTTCCCCATGAACCGTGTGGATTTACTCTGTGGATTATACATTTCTTTGCCCCGGGATATGTTCTGGCCCACAGAGACATTGACTGTGAATTGGCTCAGGTGAACAGCTGTGGAGAATAATGAACTAATTGGCAATTTTAACTAATTCAGGGGGGGGGGGGCTGAGATGTAGGTTTTCCCTGGGGTTTGGCTGGGCATGTTTCTAGGTCTGCCCCTTTCTCCTCCTCTGC
>NC_140169.1:132587909-132613229 GCF_963971535.1 Notolepis coatsorum | reverse complement strand
TGGGGTACTTTAGGGTATACTTTGGGATATTTTGGGGTACTTTGGGGTATTTTGGGGTACTTTAGGGTATTCTGGGGTATACTTTGGGGTATTTTAGGGTATTTTGGGGTATACTTTGGGGTACTTTGCGGTATTTTGGGGTATTTTGGGGTATTTTGGGGTACTTTGGGGTATTTTGGGGTATACTTTGGGGTATTTTGGGGGTACTTTGGGGTATGTTGGGGTCTTTTAGGGTACTTTGGGGTATTTTGGGGTATTTTAGGGTATTTTAGGGTACATTGGGGTATTCTGGGGTATTTTAGGGTACTTTTGTGTATTTTAGGGTACTTTGGGGTACTTTGGGGTATACTTTGGGGTATTTTAGGGTACTTTGGGGTATTTTAGGGTACTTTGGGGTATTTTGGGGTACTTTTAGGGTACTTTGGGGTATTTTGGGGTACTTTGGGGTATTCTGGGGTATTTTAGGGTACTTTGGGGTATTTTAGGGTACTTTGGGGTATTTTGGGGTATACTTTGGGTATTTTGGGGTATTTTATGGTACTTTGGGGTATTTTAGGGTACTTTGGGGTATTTTGGGGTATACTTTGGGGTACTTTGGGGTATTTTGGGGTATACTTTGCGGTATTTTGGGGTATTTTGGGCTACTTTGGGGTATTTTGGGGTATTTTAGGGTACTTTGGGGTATTTTAGGGCATTTTTGGGTATTTTGTGATACTTTGGCGTACGTTGGGGTATTTTGGGGTATTCTGGGGTATTTTGGGGTACGTTGGGGTATACTTTGGGGTATCTTGGGGTATTCTGGGGTATTTTGGGGTACTTTGGGGTATTTAGGGTACTTTAGGGTATTTTGGGGTATTTTGGGGTATACTTTGGGGTATTTTGGGGTATGTTGGGGTACTTTGGGGTATTTTGGGGTATTGTAGGGTATTTTAGGGTACTTTGGCGTATTTTGGGGTATACTTTGGGGTATTTTGGGGTACTTAAGGTATTTTCTGGTACTTTGTGGTGATTAGTAGGACCCGTATAGGGGTAGTATTTTCAGTTCCCTGTGTGTCCCAGACCCCCCCCCCACCCGGTGTGCACGGACCCCCAGGGGGCGCTGTTTGAATGTTGTACAAGTAGTTACAGGCCATTGAGTGCATCTGTAACGGAGGTACCGCAGTCTATCCACAGTCACGAGGGGACAGTAAGTGAAGTGGCTGTCGACGTTAAGCGGTACTGCAAGTAAACTCACTCCCCAGAGGCATCCAGACCCAATAGCAAGAAGTGAATTCACCTCTTGGTACAGTGGTCTGTGATGCCGCCCGCGGCGCGGGAGACCGGGGTTCAACTCCCACTCAGGGCGATCCCTTAACAGGGGTCGAATAGAAATAAACACAACGCAGTAAGATCACACCGGCTACACATGTCTGCCTGCTTGCTAACTTCAGCATAGCCCACTTGGGATTTCTGTTTGCTGTGTTATCAAGAGTGGGTGTGACCCGTAGGTATAGTATATTTTTGGGCTCATGTAAGAACGACCCCATCACTAACAGTGCCTACTAACCCCTGCCACCTTGGCATTAACATAGTAGTCAGTGTGGCTAATAGGGTTATCTCTCTCCCCTTACCCCGCAGTACTGCCCCTGACCGTGAGAGGGACCCTGACACCACTTTTTTCGCTGCCAGATAATTGGCCATCCGACCACATTATCTTAAAAAGGGACATTGACATGTCATTTTGTGCTTTTTTAAACTCAATTTGTACAATAAAGATTTGCCTGTTATACTTTCCCTCTGGTGTGTCTGTGTCTTTGTTGGGGAACCTACTACCCTGAAGCTAAAGGTGTCAAGTACCTATTGCACCATGTGGTTCAACCTATTAGCGACATCACACATGCAACCCGTCAGCACAGAGAAGCTCACCCTCTCCAGGGGAAGCATGTGAGAAGGGCACTCTGGTGAAGTTCTGCACAAATAACAATCTGTATAGTCAAAGTCCTGCCTCCAAGAAGAGCTCACCGTAAAAAAAGAAAAAGCACACGTTTATGAGCGAAACTTTACGGTACACATATTCACCATTAACTAGTTACTTATTAGCATGCATATTAGTAGTTAACTGGTTCTTTATTAGTCGCTATAAAGCACTTGTTATCACCTTTTTCTGCATTACTATTATTCTACGACTATGATGTCTAATAAAGAACCAATACAGTGCAAATATGAACGCTAATAAGGAACTAATTAATGGTGAATGTCTGTACCTTGATGTAAAGTGTTACAGATATGTTTCTTAAGAGAGTGAAATTGTCAACCCACTGCAGGAACAACCTAATAAACAGACCCATATGGAGTGGCAGGTGTTGGTTAAAGCATCTGTTGTTGGTGCGTGGTTCTGTGTGTGTAGCCAGGTGGCATGGGTTGTGAGCGTTTCATTAGTCTGATTAGATAGAGGGCACCACTGCAAAGGGGAAAACCAAATGAGAGTCTGACAGCCATCAGCCATCTGAAACTACTTAGCTCATTCATTGTAAGGATACCGATCTCAATTCTGAACTAGAAAGGTGCGCTCAGTAGAGCACAAATCTCCACCAGGCAGCAGTCACACATTTATTCTCTTTCTCTCTCTCTCTCTCTCTCTCTCTCTCTCTCTCTCTCTCTCTCTCTCTCTCTCTCTCTCTCTCTCTCTCTCTCTCTCTCTCTCTCTCTCTCTCTCTCTCTCTCTCTCTCTCTCTCTCTCTCTCTCTCTCTCTCTCGCACTCTCTCTCTCTCTCGCACTATCTCAGGACTTTAGCATGTCTATTTTATCATGCCTATGTTTATCTTATGGGGGCGACAGTGGCTCAGGAGGAGGTAGAGCAGTCGTCTGGCAATCCGGAGGTTCCCGGTTCGATTCCGCCCCTCCTGGGCAGCGTGTCGATGTGTCCTTGAGCAAGACACTTAACCCCTAATTGCTCCCGATGAGCAGGTTGGCACCTTGCATGGTTGCCTCCGCCGTCGGTGTGTGAAGTGTGAGTGAATGGGTCAAATGTGACTAACAAATTGTAAAGCGCTTTGGATAAAAGTGCTATATAAAAAACAGCCATTTACCATTTACCATGTCTATTTCATTACCGGTTTATTATGTCTATTTTATTATTTTGTATTATTGCACAATCAAAGCGGGCATGGCCACCCGCATTTCACTGTATGCCCTGGTATGTATGTGACAAATAAACCTCTTGAATCTTGGATCTTGAATCTAGTCACTCAGGTCTGGCAGCCAAACCTCCTCGCCATCCCACGCTTTTTCCACACTATTCCATTCCACGCCTGTGGAATCAGCTGCCAGGGTCCATCAAGGCCTCAGTCTCCCTTGCTGCCTTCAAGGCCAGCCTTAAAACCCATTTATTTTACTCTGCCTTCCAATAGGGCCTGTTTTTTTATCTGCTCCTACAGTATGTTTTATGTTTTTTATTTTCTTATTTTATTTTATTCATTTTAAATGTTTTTTTGTTTTAAACCTTTTTATTTATTTAAAATTAAATTTTCTGCTGTGAAGCACCTTGAGATCTCACTGAGTTTAAAGTGTGCTATATAAATGAAATCTATTATTATTATTATTATTATTATTATTATTATTATTATTATTATTATTATTATTATTATTATTATTATTATTATTATTATTATTATTATTATTATTAAGTAGCCAAGTAGCGGTATCAACTTCTGTATGCACTGTGCAGTCAACAACTGACTGTCAAATCAAATCAGACAGACAAACAGACAAACAGACACACGCAACCAAATGCATAATCCCCCCCAAGGCTATCGCCTGGTGGAGATAAGGAACATCATATAGTGCTGCTGTTATTAGTCAATCATTTCATGGATTGATATGGACTCAATCTGTGCAAGTGCAGAGTCTGCAACACATTGCCTGTTCCTCCTGGGAGCGTATGTCATAGCAACACTGGGATCAAATGTGACATAAGCATCCTCCCTCCTAAAAGCTTCAGGGAGTTTCTGTCACGTCTCAACCTTGGAACTCCCAACTTTGCTTTGACAGCTAAAAATAGGTCCATTGTTGTGTAGCCTATAACCTTGGCATATGTTTCACCAATCTGATACCCAGTGATATAAGGTGCTTCACAAACAGCAAAAGAAGATAAAAGAAGCAACAGGCTCAATGAAATACATACTGTAGGGAGGCTGTTCCAAAGCTTTGGACCATACGGTAAGTGCTTATGGCAGCCTCCACGTGTATTTTTGTCTTTGATTTTGGAACTATACAAACAGCACCGTTCTATATTTGTTGAAGGTGATTTTTTGTATTTTGGGTAAATCATAGAAGATTGCATTGCAGTAATATAATCTGCTAATAATATAAGCATAATTTTGAGAGAGGAAGGGCCAGACACCATTATTTAAGGCTATGGTTACACTTTTGATATGGGCATCAAACTTCAAATCACTGGTTTTTTGGTCTTATAAGTTGAGTTGAGTTGAGTTGACTGAAACCTTTATTAATCCCCTTGGGGAGATTCGTCCTCTGAAATTTTAATCGTCCAACTATTCAACTATTTAGGAGCAGTGGGCAGCCACACAGGTGTCCGCGGTGCCCCAGGACTAACTTGTTATGCCAGTACCTCGGTCAAGGGCACTGAAAAAAAGCAGAGGTAGCCGGATGTGCCTGTCTGATGAAAACGAATGCCATGTTTGCGTATCATACCTCCTAATCAGAGCCTATATAGAGGCTGAAAGGAACAGCACCCCAAGAACGGAGCCGTGTGGTACACCATATATGTGGTATTTCTGTGATGAATGGTCATTTAATGAGACAGCGTAATCTCTTGTTTGTTACAGTAGATAGCTTTGAAACCAATTTCAGTACGGAGCCAGATATACCAACCAATCTATTCAGTCGGTGAAGCAGAATTTCGTGATCAATGGTGTCGAACGCTGCGCATATGTCTAACAGGATTAAAATTGAACATTACATAGCATCTGCTGAGTCAAGGCACAGAATCCTGATTGGAACTTCTCTGAACTGTGACTGCGCAGATGACTGTGTCATGTACTGCTTGTTGTTCAATGCACCAGGTACTGCAGTAGGTCTAGAGCAGGGGTAGGCAACCCTAATATTATAGTGAAATATTTTGCACTGTTGTCACATTTATCTTGTTGAAATCCTCCCACAGGTTCTTTCTACTACCACATATTTAATTGAGACCCTTTATTTGTTTATTATTTCAATTTAGCTGGAAATACATTGCTACATCATTCAGTAACATTTGCAGAGCCTTATAACAAAAACATTATTACGGTCACCATTGTGACCAGTGGGATTAATCAACAAATTGTATTATTTATTTTTCTATTTCATTGAACATTGCACATGTTAAAAGCCACTTCTTTTACTCAAAATGTGAGTATTATTACCAAGTCAACTTGTGTTCTTAAAACAATGACAATAAACATAGTTTTATTAGGTTGAAATAATGTGGTTGTGTACTTATTTTTCTGTTAACTTATTATGGATTGAAAACTGAAAACCTTAATGCACAGTAACTGAACTCAATATTTTTAAGTTCTGGTAACTTATTATTATATTTATTTTTACAGTGTAGTCTTGCGATCAATCAAAACTTATTTGCACGATATACCTCACATTCACCCTCCATTCACATCCTGGTGTTCTCCATTAGGCCTGTAGGTGGAGCTATGACAGCACACGTACAGTGCACACACCAATGGTGTGTGATGTGTCCAAAAATGAATGGGCAAATGTGAGTGAAATGGTCGCACTGTATGCAGCTGTTTGTCTGCATTGCACCCCCCCCCCCCCCCCCAACTCAGATTTAGGGTTGATACAACCATCATAATAATATTGTTTTCTCAAGTTTCTTTAATAGTTGTCATACAGAAGTACAGAATACTTTTATACAAAATGCTTCTTACTGTTACGCTCCAGAGACTGTGCAAGACAAGATAAGTATGAAATAAAATAACATAGTAAAATTAGAAGTAAAAAAAACGAGGTCACAGTGTTCAGTTTAGACATATGTACAATGTTCGATGCAGTTAATAATAACAATAACAATAATGATGTAATAATGTAAAAATGATCATTAAAAATACCTGATTATGAGAAAAAAAATTTACGATGCATGGAATATTGTTGAGGCACACTAGTTACAACTATATTTCAAACAGGCACTCCATGTCAAAAAGGTTGCTGACCCCTGGTCTAGAGGGACACTCCCAGATTTAAACGGCGTAAAGAAGTGTCAACAAATACATTTTCATTAATTTGATGTAGGCGGTTCCCATTTGGTGTCACATGCTTTGGGCATAGTGTGGTGTAAATTAATTTAAAAGAAACACCCATAATGGTATACCGTTGCAGTTGTGCCTGTTGTTGAATTTTTTTCCTGTACAAACCACTCACTGTGTGCCTCCGAAATGTTTCCGGCTTCAACATAGATTAGCATCAAATCTACAACGCTGCTCCTCCCGTGTCACTTGTGATTAGGCGTCCTCCGAGAAGATCTTGAGGAAAAACAGGCCAAGCTCTCTCCGTATACCACGGCCGTGTTGCAGAGCTGTCTGGCGGGTTAGGTGAGACAACCTAGATGTGACATGGAATGATCTCAGTGAAACTGCGGTAAGAACAGGCAGAGCGATAGGGGTTTTGGAAGATGAGATGACAAATAAATCAGATAGTAGATTGATATGGGTGTAATTCTCTTTAGTGGAGATTCAAACGTGACGCATTTCAAATGTGCCATTATTTTCGTATTTGTGTTCTGATTTTCTTAGTCGCCATGATTTATTCAAGAACAAATAGGCTACTAGGTATCCTACCTTAGAATAATATTATGGAATGGGGGAAAAAATCTCCCGACTGGATGCCAATTTCAAAGAGCTGAAAGAAACAGAGTGGACTCTTTATTCCTTTTTATTCCACAATTATTTACAGTATGTCTTTATGTTCTTCTTAAAGGTGTACTATGCAACTTTGGGAGAGAAGTTTTAAACTCAGAGATTAACTGAATTTATAACTGTTTTCATAACTGAATAAACAAACTGGGTTCCTGGAATGCTGAAGCTAGAAATCTGCCTGAAAAGTTGCCATTTCACTGTGGTTGTTTACAATGGCAGGGCCTGCAATTTTGTTTACAAACAGTCAAAGAAGGCTTATGTTTGTGTAACCGATGGATTACGCTTGCGTTGTGTTCTTGTGTGCGTGTGGCGACATTAACCAGGCAGGAGGCAATACTGGATCTCAGGTTCTTTACAGGCATCTGTGTGACATATCCAATATACAAAGGTATTAGGTTTGGTGTGCAGTGGCTTCTTTTCACCTTCTCATTGCATCCAGAATAAACTGTCTCAAATTACACAATTATTATATACATTATATTATATTGTGTTTAGCCAAACAAAGTTAAATTCCACAAACAAGCTTAACAGAAATATCAAATAAGACCCATATATCTCTATATAACAAATATAAAAATAAACACACTTGAGCAACATGTAACATACGGTTATCCCATAGTTATATGAGTATAGCGATCGCTCTGCTCGTAGTGGAACCTTATCCCTTTTAGTCTAATTCTGAATAAAATTTCTCCACATGTACACACCCATCCGCCTGGCCACACCCACATCCGCTCCTCTATATAAGTGGGGACGTGGCCATACTAACAGCTCCTTCCCAAGTCTTTCACCACCGAAGGCAAAGACCACGGGGTCCTCAGTAAGTCCGAGCAGAGCGCTCGCTATACTCATATAACTATGGTTATAGGATAACCGTATGTTATATTATCGTATAGCTTACGCTCTGCTCATAGTGGAACACAGGAGCTGAGCAGAGCGGGAGCTCGACAAATGTACCCGCTGAGGCCCCCCACAACCATCAGAACCGGGGAGGACCCGAGCCCCCGGACCCCCCTAGAGGGGGACGGGAGGGAATCGGATCCGACTGTGGGAAGAGGGTTTAGCAACTCAAACGCACAGGGTGAGCAGATCGTGGGACTTACCTTCACACAGAAGAACCCGCAACTACATAGGGGCGCATCCCACATGCCACCAGGGAACGAAACGGGAAGGGAAAAAACCCTGTTACAATCCCTAACAACACAGGGTCAAGGTCAAGAACACAACCCTGTGGCAAGGCCGTAGCAGTGGAGCGTGAAGGAGGACCCAGCCCCAGGAACAGCCTGAGGGTCAGGACCCCCCGGAAAGGGGGCCTGGTGAGGCCAACGATGCCGCAGCATCGAGACCCCACCAGACGGACCCCCACATCGCCAGCGTATCGGACAGGGCCCATCCAAGAGCAGGCCCTTCCCCCCTACAGCACGCCGCCCTGAAGCACTCCAAAGAGGCTATACCCCCACAACACAGTGGGACCAGGCAGCGCACCGGGGAGACAACCCCCAAAGAGGTTGATCCCTCAATCCAGGCAACAGGTCAAAAGCATAACTCGACCTGTGCCCGGAGCACTGCGGACTAGACAGGCGCCTAAGGGGTCTGCTGAGAACAGCACCCCGGCGGAAGGGGCGTTCGGTATGCTGTGCACCATGTCGCAGCCTCCACAAATAAACTGACCCCCTAGAGAGGCCGAGGCAGAGAAGGCTGACATGATTGGCAGACGTCATGAAAGGTGCGGGGGCAGACGGGGTCAAGCCCGGCCTAACCCAAGAGTCGACTCCGCTACCAACACACCGAGGAACCAACCACCTCCCTATGTTTAGTTTAACAGGAGGCGGTTGTTCCCATAACCCCCCCAAGAAAAAACTCCGAAACACAACTGCGGGTATACACCGGCTATACAGCAGTACAAGTGTTTCAGTTCTCAAGAAGGGGTTAACCCAGGCCAACAGGTCGACGAGAACGAGTCCGGACCTGGGCCCGGCGGACCGGGACGTACACAGGGATGCCAGAGGGGTACAAAAGAACCACCTCGACAGCCCCCTCCCAGCCCCGCCAAGCAGGGGAAGAGAGGGGCGAAAAAGAATGGAGAAGGACCAGGCTCCTTAGCACAGCGCAAGGTACAACACAATATGGACCAAGCAACAGTGAAGGATAACACGCAGTGA
Source organism: Notolepis coatsorum (assembly GCF_963971535.1). Taxonomy (NCBI): domain Eukaryota; kingdom Metazoa; phylum Chordata; class Actinopteri; order Aulopiformes; family Paralepididae; genus Notolepis; species Notolepis coatsorum. Next base: position 132,604,161 of record NC_140169.1, on the reverse strand, counting down.
CATAACCACAAAACACCTCCATAACATCAAACCCTGCAACGCCCGGGCCAATCCGGCATTTCCCCCCCGAAAAAGCACAAGTCCTTCAGGGTACCAGAACAGCAGATCTGCGCCCCGGCGGACAACGGGTTAACTGACCTGGTCCGGTGCGACCAGAACCAGTCCCGTGTCCTAATCACGCCACCATCCCCAGTCCTAAGAGGGGGGTAGGTACGCGTGTCGATCTAACACATCACAGAGGGCGCCACCAAGACGGTCAGAACATGAATGCACCGCGCCCGGTGGCCCACCTCAAGGGCGTGAGACCCCTCCGCCAATGCTTTGATCTATTCCGTCATCTCCCCCCAGAGATGAACGAGAACTCGTCGAGACTAACCTAGTACACTGGCGCTCGGAAGACATAAAACTCCATCCTAGTTGCTCCATAAAAAACGCTGTTTCCATGATGAGCAACCAAGGCGCGCCAGCCCATGCGTGGTTCCACACAGAAGCACCCAGGGCCAGCACTATGTACAGTACACGTCGAGACCCAAAACACATCAATGGTAATTCTAACAAGAACCCAGATAACGTTCCCTCCAAGCCGCCTGGGAGAGCGGCAGGAAGCTGGCCAAGAGACACAGATACGGGTCCCATATGACGCGTCTGAGGGAAAAACACCCCTGTTAAAAACCTGCTCTGTATAAAAGAGAGGAGACAGGGAACCCCCAGAGAGACCTCCCACGTGAGTAATAATTGAAAAGATATATGTAACATTGAGCTACGTGACCAAAAGCTCAATACATATGCAACAGAGCGCAGAGCAGAAAACAAAGTTCACACGCACCACATAACTCAATCTTGACAATAACAGCGGTCCACAACATGGAGCCTGAAAAGAACTCACGGAAGTCTCACGACCAATAGAAACGCGCCCAGTGACGTACTCTATGGCGGGGGAATTCCGTGACCCACCTGCCCAAATATGACGTGGGACCAGGGAACTCCCCCCCCCCCTCTCCTTACCCTGTGACAAGCTGACCCAACAGCGTGACAGGAAGACCGAAGGACAGGAGGTCCAACCCCCTGGCCAATCAGAAAAAGGGGGGGAGGGGTTTATCAGTTCACCCCCTCATGATCCCACACCCCGGATACGATGAAAACAAACAAGCAGCGATGATACCAGTTTACCTAGCATGCTACATGAAAAGCGTATATCCACTAGGATAAGCTCAACCAACTGCACGCCAGCCACAGACGATAAACTCGTTTGCGAACGGGTTTTACATACAAGGCTTTAGGCTCATGTGCGAACACGTCACCCATGTTTATGTATACTCACCAAGTAAAGAAAAACACAGACGTTTAAAGAGAGGGTCAAGACCTTGGAACAAGCTACATATATGAATACTTCTGTAGGCAAACACTCTAACCAGGTTGTGGACTCTATGCCATGTTTCCCAAACGTAACAGAATACTATTGCAAGAAGAACACAGTCTTCTTCATGATGAGGGAAGACAAGTATTTCGACCGAGTGCTAGCCACAGGCCTTGCTAAGCACACATATATATCGTGACCAGAACAATTTACAAGAAACTGTCCTACTCTCTTAAGCAAACACACAACCCCACAGGTAGGTGAGGGTTTAATCAATCAATCAATTTCTTTAATGACCACCCAGCCAGGCTGGTGGAATTTGGTTTCAGTGCAGCATGTTACAGCATTTGTTCCAACATAAAACATAGAACATATAACATTCAGATTCAGATTCAGATTCAGATTCAGATTCCTTTATTGAGCCATTTGTGTAAAACACATTGGTAATTGTTGCAGCAATACAGTGTATGCATTCTTTCTTTTTTCACAGTAAACAAACACCAACACAGACAAGAAACGAAAACAGTGCAGTGGGGGATTAATCAATAAATAAAATACATATATATATATATATATATATAAAGTGAAGTGTGCAGAGATCCAGTACGGACTAGTGCAGTGCAGTCAATGTCATTGAGCCAGTGTCACTTGGGGGCAGAGGGGGGGGGGGGGGGGTACCGAGGGGGGGGGGGGGGGGGCCTGAGGCATTGATCAGCCTGGCGGCTGAGGGGAAGAAGCTCAGTCTGTGTCGAGCTTTCACAGCCTTTGGGATCCTCAGCCTTCTCCCAGAGGGGAGCAGGGTGAAGAGGCTGTGACCGGGGTGGGATGGGTCGGCCATGATCTTTCTCGCCCTCTTCAGCGCCCTGGAGTCGTGCAGGGACCTGAGGGAGGGCAGGGGAGAGCCGATCACCCTCTCTGCGGAGCGAATCACCTGCTGCAGCTTGGCAAGATCTTTTGCCGCTGCAGCAGGGAACCAGGAGATGATGGAGTGGGTGAGGATGGACTCACCCACAACATCACTTACAACGTACATACTACATGCAGTTAGAAGAAAACACAATTACATAATTACAGTTCAGAGTTTATGTCCATGTCAGCAGAGGTAAGGGGGGTTGCGGGGGGGGGGGGTACTACAGGGAGTATTTTTTTAGCTGGCGGAGGAAGAAGAGTCTTTGATTGGCTTTTTTGTGTATGTGGTCTGTGTTGGTTTTCCATTTGAGGTTATTGCTTATGTGGGTGCCGAGAAATTTCAAGGAGTCTGTGGTGATTATGGGTTTGCCGGAGATGGATATGGGGGTTTTGGGGTTTGGCTGGCGTCTGAAGTCGATGATGAGTTCTTGGGTTTTTGATGAGTTGAGGAGGAGGTTATTGTCTGTGCACCAGGTTATTGTGTGGTTGATTTGTGTACGGTATTCTGTTTCGTTATTGTCTGTGATGAGGCATATAAGGGTTGTGTCGTCTGCATATTTGTATATTTTTACGGAGTTGTGGAGGGATATGAGCAGGTTGGTGTATAGGGAGAAAAGCCAGGGTGAAAGGACGCAGCCTTGGGGGGCTCCTGTGCTGAGATATAGAGGGTGGGATGTGATGTTATTTATTTTGACCTTCTGTTGTCTGTTGGAGAGGAAGCTATGGATCCAGTGACAGATGCAGGGGTCGATGTTCATGTCCAGTAGTTTATTGATGAGTTTGGCTGGGATAATTGTGTTGAATGCGGAACTGAAGTCCATAACCAGAATGCGGGCGTATGAGTTGCGGGTTTCCAGGTGTTGCAGCAGGTGATGAGTGGCTGTGTTGACTGTGTCATCCACAGACCTGTTGGTTCTGTAGGCAAATTGATGTGGATCCATGAGGGGGGTGGTGCTGGTTTTGAGGTGGGTGAGAATGATGCGTTCAAATGATTTCATTACTACGGATGTGAGGGCAATTGGTCTGTAGTCGTTAAGGCAGGAGATATTGTTGGATTTTGGTACAGGGATGATGGTGGACTGTTTGATACATTGGGGGACTGAACAATTACGGAGGGAGGTGTTAAAAATGTTGGTGAAGATGGGGGCCAGTTCTGCAGCACAGTGATGTAGGACAGATGAACTGATGTTATCTGGGCCTGCTGCTTTATTTTTCTTTATCCTCTTGAAGGTGGTCCTCACCTCTTCCTCCTGGATGTGGAAGGGGGAGGTGGCAGGGGGGAGGGGGGCGAGGGGGATGGGGGGGTTGACTGTTCAAATCTAGTGTAGAAGATGTTGAGTTTGTCCGGGAGCTGGTCATCACTGTCAGGTATGGGGGGGGGGGGGGTTCTTTTTGTAGTTGGTAATGTCCTGGAGTTTTTTCCAGATGGTTCTTGTATCATTGGTTGTGATTTGTTGTTCTAATTTGGAGGCGTAGTTGGATTTTGCTTTTCTTGTTGCAGCCCTTAATTTGTATTTTGCAGTCACATAGTGTTCTTTTATTCCTGTTATGTAGGCAGTGTTTTTCTCTTTTCTTAGTTGTTGGATTTCTTTGGTGAACCAGGGTTTATTGTTGTTGTAGAACTTGACCGTTTTTGATGTGATGCATAGTTGTTCACAGAAGTGGATGTATTATACGATGTACATTGTATAATGAATAAACACACAGTTTGTAACAAAAAACAATCCCCCACCAGGAGGGACCTTTTATTTAGTAACAAAAAATTATATATTGGGGAGGGGAAGGGGACAGGGGCAAACAGGGGAGTCACTAGTGGCGCCTGCCGCGTGCAGCGCGATGCTTGCCCCCACGGGGAGCCAGTCCAGAGGAACGGTTCTGGGGAGCCTGGTCACGTCGATCCCTACCGTCACCTCCGGGCGTGGGACGGCTGGCTGCGGCGGACAAGGCACTCCCTCAACTCCTGGCCTTCTTCGACGAAGGTTCAGCTGTGGCGGCGGTGGTGGCGGAGGCAACGGTCGCGGTCCTCTGCCGGCGTTGCTTTTTTCGGCCATCACCGGTGGCATCGGGTCGGGGGAAATGGGGTTGGAGCACAGAGCGCTCCTCCTCCATCTCTCTGCAGGCTGCCGTCATCTGCTGCATGGCCGACCCGAACAGCCCAGCATCGGAGAGGGGGGCTGTGAGCAGGGGAATCGTCTTCTGTTCCGGCACCCGTGCCTGCTCCAGCCAAAGGTGGCGCTGGGATAGTGGCCAGGGCGCGCTCCTTCCCGGCGGCTAACGCCTGTAGCTGGGTAAGGTGCAGGATGGCTCCAGCCGCCTGGGCGTGAAGATATTGCTGATGGTCATCCATTACCGACCCACCCGCCATCATCCCCGACATGTAGCGCACTAGCAGCGCGATGTTAGAAGTCGCAGCTAGGCTCTGAGTCGCGGCGATGTACGCTTGGTCACTCCAATTAGCCATCTGCCTAGCCGATTTCCCTTGGGGAACCGGCTTTTCGCAACGGCCACCATTTCGGGACAAAGTATGGATGCCATCGGGCTATCAAGCCGAGGCACCCCGTCCTTTAGCCCCTGGACCAAACCCGCCACCCGCGTGACTGGCACGTAGGCGGGGGTAAGGCCAGTGATGCGGGAGATTACCTGTCCCTGTTTCACGTAGGCCTCCATTGATGGGAAGAATGGGCAGACAACGCCCGTCTCTCTCACAGGACGACGTTGCCAGAGATGACCTTTCATGTCATCAGGAACAGGTGCAGGCAGAGGCTGCGGCAACGCCACGCCATTAGCAGCTGCGGTGGCCGCCATGAGCTCGGGGAACAAGGCAAGCAACTCCCCTTGCGTACCTCCCTCCACGTCACTCGCGTCCCTCACGTACGGGAGGCTGCCATGTCGGGCGCCACCATTCGACGCGGCAGATAGCTGGGCATCTTGTCTCAGGGTCGGAGGTTCTAACCCAACACCGGAGAACAAGGGACCCCAAGGAGATGCAACACTCCCTGCCACACCCCGAGGGGGAGAATGATACGTCTCCACTGGGGCATCGAACAAGAGCGCTCTCGCCCCCTCCATGTGATCCTCAGTCTCCATCGGAAATGGAGATAAGGCAAGAGCACTCTCGTCCAGCTCCAGCACAACCTCAAAGCCTGGCTGTTCGCCCCTGCAGCTTGCTGCCCTACGACGGGAGCGAGCAGAGGCAAAGAGAAGCGCTGAAGAAGGGTGACGTTGTGAGCGCTCGAACCCTACGAAGGTGCAGACATTATGTCTTAGCTTTTCTCGTAAATTGGCGAGAGAGAGAAAAATAAGATACAATGTCCATGTAGCTCCTTTCCAACAACTATTTCGGCACTAAACTCAAGTGGTGTATATACAGACACTTGTCGTGGTGAAAATAGGGAAGGGGCTGTTAGTATGGCCACGTCCCCACTTATGTAGAGGAGCGGATGTGGGTGTGGCCAGGCGGATGGTGTGTACATGTGGAGAAATTTTATTCAGAATTAGATTGAAAAGGATAAGATTCCACTACAAGCAGAGCGTAAGCTATACGATAATATAACTTTGCTGTGTTATAATCACACCAGCCAGACTCAACTTATATAACTGAACTGGTGTGGATTAGCTACACTGTACAAGGCCATCAAACATACAGCCTTTCATTTCACAGTAAAATCATATAAAACGTTTTCAAAAGAAACAGACAAAACATCTCCATACCTGTTTGACATATCCAATATATTAGGTTTGGTGTGCAGTGGCTTCTTTTCACCTTCTGACAAAACATAAGAATGACAAAACGTCAGCTGTGTGTATGAATACACGTAATGAGAAAAACGCGCGAATATAACAATGAGTTATGCTAGGTGCCGAAATTATACCATTAGCCCATCAAGACTAGACTAATATAGAATGGGTTCGTGATCTTGGATCCGAACAGGATGTACACAGGATGAATAGAATATTTAACTAAACATGTAGCCATAAATAGATAATGTTTAAAGCACAAATTACGACTCTTATCAATGTTTATCAGGCGGAGATTAACCAACGTGGCTCACCTCATTGCATCCATCTTCCTAATTTATGCAAATGACATGTCGTCAGCCTGTGACTGCAACTTGTTCCTGTTTGCGGACGACTCAGCCCTGCTGGTCTCTGACAAGAACAAATTGCAGGTTGAAAAAACCCTCAGCACGGAACTAGGCAAAATCTGCATATGGCTCGCTGATAACAAACTATCATTACACATGGGCAAAACAGAGTCCATTCTCTTCGGTTCAAATAACAAACTCAGCAAGACCGACGGATTCTCAGTTACAGTGGGTGACAATATTGTCACAAGGAAAGACGAAATTACCTACCTGGGTTCCATCCTAGAGGCAAATCTTTCCTGTGACAAAATGGCATCCAATGTAATAAAAAAAGTCAACCAACGAACTAGATTCTTGTACCGGATCTCCTCTCTGGTAAACAAGAATACCCTGAAGACTCTGGCAGGAGCACTCATTCAAGGGTACTATGACTATGCGTGCACCTCATGGTACCAAAGCACCTCAAAGGCGCTTAAAACAAAATTACAAACATCACAAAACAAACTGGTCAGACTACTACTTGACCTGAACCCCAGAACCCACCTCACCCCTGCCCACTTTGCCAACCTAGGATGGCTTAGAGTAGACGACAGAGTACAGCAACTTGCAATGGGCCTGGTCTACAAGATACACTATACGACCGGGGTGCCCATGTACATGTCAAAATTCTTCCCAAAGGTCAGTGAATACCACAACCACTACACCAGAGGAAGCTCAACAAATCATGTTAAACCCAGATTCGGCTCAAACAAGGGACTAAACACGTTTCGCAATTATGCCACAACAATGTGGAACGCCCTACCCAAAGCTGTAAAGGAATGTGAATCCCTGCCCACATTCAAAACCGCTCTTAAAGAGCACCTACGGGAGGCTGCAATTCGAAACTGGCCACCGTAAATACCCAAAACCCCCACCACCTCCTAATAGACAGTCTCCTCCCCACCGCATGTATATATTCCCTCCCCGCCGTATGTATATTTCCCTCCCACCCACCCACCCCCTCCTAATGTACAGTCCCCTCCCCATCATATGTATATACTCTGTCAGGATCTAGGGGTAACAGTACTGTATATTTGAATACCGCCTATGTCACAAATGTATCAGTACTAAATACCTATATGTCCCTATGCCATAAATGTCATGTATGTTGTGTATGTCATAAATGTCACTATGAATTGAAAATGGGGGACCCTGATGGAAACAAGACAAACGTCTTTCTCAGGTCTGCATCCCCTTAACAATTGTATGTATTGAGCCGTACTGTATTGTACCCATTCTGCAATCTGTTAAATAAAGTTTTCATTCATTCATTCATTCCAGAATAACTGTGCGTGAGCCAGGTGAAATCGTGCATAATGACGTCGTCACGCAATGTCACGATGGTGCGTTCAGCATCCACACCAAACCCCAAAACAACACAGGTATCACCACAGGTAGGAGATTCCAACAAACCAATGAAACCGGGTGTTTTGGCGAAATTCACAAGGGGAACATATTAACCTGTTACATTTGGTTCACAGTGCCTACAAATTATTTAGTTTTGATTTGTGATGACATAAGATCTCTCATGCGGTCATGTCATTATGACTAGCCACGTTTTGTTAACGTTCCAATTTTTAAAAGCCAAATTGCTAATCCAAAATGACCAGATGTTGCAGAGAATCAGTGGCGGCTCCTGGATTATTCTCCAGATGGGGCGCTAGGGGGCGCTATACCAAACATGTACCACGCATTGGCCAAATAAAGTACAGTCTAATTCACAACTTGAAACAATATATAAATAGAAACGTTAGAAACAAACTCGCTCCGTCTCCAAACACACGCATAGGCAGAGAGAGAGAGAGAGAGGGAGAGAGAGAGAGAGAGAGAGAGAGAGAGAGAGCGAGAGAGAGAGAGAGGGAGAGAGAGAGAGAGAGAGAGAGAGAGCGAGAGAGAGGGAGAGAGAGAGGGAGAGAGAGAGAGAGAGCGAGAGAGAGGGAGAGAGAGAGGGAGAGAGAGAGAGAGAGGGAGAGAGAGAGCGAGCGAGCGAGAGAGAGAGAGAGAGAGAGAGAGAGAGAGAGAGAGCGAGAGAGAGGGAGAGAGAGAGGGAGAGAGAGAGAGAGAGGGAGAGAGAGAGCGAGCGAGCGAGAGAGAGAGAGAGAGAGAGAGAGAGAGAGAGAGAGAGAGAGAGAGAGAGAGAGAGAGCGATATTGCAAATCTACCTTGTTGTTGTTGTTAAGTTGACAGCAGAGCAGGCAGCAGGGCTTGATAAAGTATATCCACTCCATTGTCCATTGTGCATGTCCCTCCACACTGCATCCATATATAGCTTATAGCCAACAAGTACTGTGTGAGATAACAACAAATAGCTGCATCTCACAACACAACAGCATAAACTCACTTTGTTTAATTGAAACGTGGTGGGCTTGATAAAGTGTATAATCCGCTGTTGATGATGTATATCCAGACCACTGTCCACTGTCCAGACTGCATCCGCCATATAGCTTGTTAGCTGTTAGCACCACAACAAGACAGTACTTGATTTCTTTGTCCATTTCCGCGTCGAACAGACTGCAAACTACCTGGCGTTCTATCGCCATGCTCTAAGACAAACTCTAACCTTAACCAACTTTGAAAGAGTGCCTAAGCTTAACCGTCGAAAGAACTTGCAGTCACGCTCTAAGACAAATAGCTTGCAGTCACAACAACACAACTATCTCTACCACCAACCTAGAAAGAATAAGGTAGAATTGGAACATAGAAATTGGATTCGGCCAATCAGAGATCGTCTCCGCGAAATGCTGCTACGGAAAAAAAAACTGATGTTTTTGAAAACCGGCCCCAGATTAGGGTCCTTTGTTCAGCCTTTTTAGGCGACGGCGGAGGATCTTGGTTTGAAGCCCATTATAGCAACTAGTGGGCCACGACCAGTAAACTGGTGATCCCAGGATCTCTGGACGCGTGGGTACTTCTCTGTCACCGTATAGGCCCCATCTTTCATATGCAAATGAGAGTATACCCTAAATGAGGAAATGTGGGCATGGATGTTCGTTATCGGAAGATCCATGTTCAAGTCGGCTACAGCCCAGATGGGACTTGTGCTGGCTCCGCCGGATGTATGGTAAAATCACCGTTGTAAAACTGTGTTAACATCTCGTTTCTCTTCTCTCTTAAAAGGTGAGGAGGGTTTCAGAACGGCGGCCTGTCTGAGTGTGGCTTGTTATATCGTTGTGTACAAGTTCAGGTGATAGTTGCTTAGCTTGCGTGCTAGTTGTGGCCTACCTGTTAGCCAGTCAGCTGTTAGCTGCAGGCGCTAGCCTGTTGTGTCACTAGGCTAGTAAACGTTAGCTTGCTGCTATCGGCCGAGAGCGGCCGTTAGCTTAATGCTACACTGTTGAACGTTCTGAGACTATAACATGCTTTAAACACTCTGACTACGACATCATCTTTGACAGAGGATGTTAGTCGAACCTACCCTGAGCCCGGCCGGCGAGGACTGCGTCAACAAGGGGAACCGTAGCGGCGGGATGGAGCGGCGACGCTGCCCATGTCGACAACACAGGAATGCTGTGTTACTATCGGTGCCTTGTTAGAGACTGCAGTTCGCTTGATCTGCGCTCACGGTAGGAAAGGTCCTGACCAGACCTTGAACACTTCTTCTTTCCCTTCTAAATGTTTTGTAAATAACGATGTTTTCCAAAACGAGTGTTGCTGCACTACATTTAGGATACGACGCGAGTTATGTGTGAATTGTCTTGTCACTGGTCTCCATGCAAATCGGGTTGTTTGTTACAGATGTGAAAATGATCTGGTTTGTTGTGTTGAGAAGAAACATTATGTGTGTTCATGTACCGTGTACTCACAACTAAGGGGGTTAAACTAACCTATAAAGCTATGCTTAGTGACATAGAATGAAGAATGAATTCTTTTCTCAGCCTGTAATGACAATGAACAGTGTGTTCACATATTTACAGGTTTACCTGTTCAACTGGCCGTATTAAGGGTAAAGTAGGAGGGATGTTTTCCCCCCGGTTCCCTGGAGACTTCTTCACCCTCCTCTCAGACATGTTGTTACAATATATTGTGTCACTGTGTGGTGGGATACGATGTAACCCTTAGCTTGATTGCTGGGGTTGTGCTAGAACTGCTTGAGGAACTGTATTTTCCTAAAAATATTTGTCACTTTTCGTGTGTGCTTAGCAAGGCCTGTGGCCGATACTAATCGAGAATTATGTATTCTCTCATTATGAAAAACGGCGTTCCTCTGTAGAGCGTTTTTGCCATTTTTTGTAGGTGATAATGGGTTGTGTGTGTCGTGTGACCTACAACTGGGTTAGGTTGGCCACAGAAGCACATGTGTAAGTCTGGTACCGGGGCTCTTAAGGGGGCCCTCTCTATTCTGTGTTTTTTCCTTAGTAAAAATCAGATAGCAGGTTAGCACATGCGCTGTGTGAAGCTGTTAGATGCTTCATGGAGCTGACTATGACTGTGTCATACTCTTTTTTGTCATTTACATCGTATCATGGGTGTGGGGTCGTAAAGGGGTGAACTGGTAATCCTTTTCTCCCCTTCTTTGATGGGCAGGGGTTAAAACCTCCTGTCCTTCAAGGTTCCTGTCACGTTGCTGTTCGGCACGTTACAGGGTAAGAGGGGGGGTTGGGGGGGAGGGAGTTTCCTGGTCCCACGCCCTGGAATATTGGGCGTGTGCACCGCAGAAATTCCCCCGCCATAGAGTACGTCACTGTGCGCGTCTCTGTTGGTAGGACTTCCGTGAGCTGTTCGGGTCCATATGATGGATCTGTTTCGGGGAGTGGTCAGGGCTCCTCCTCACGAAGCTCCTATTCGGGCCTTCTGTGAGTTAGGACTCTCCTTCCATGAGAGGGAGCCTCCTCCTCAGATTGTCAAGGTGAGTAGAACTTCAAAAAGGAGTCCTGCTCTATTGTGTGTGTATTCGATTCAATTCGATTATTGAGTGTGTATGGGTTCAGTGCCTCCTCCCCGGAGGGCCCTAAAACCAAAATTTTACATGGCTCAAGGTTAAAATATATTCTTTTCAATCTGTACAGCTCGCGTGGGAAGTCTCTCTGGGGATTTCCGTCTCCTCCCTATGGGAGGGTGATGGGATGTAAAAATGTAAAAAAAATGTACCCCCGGCTGTGTAGACTGGGATACATGTTGTTGGTGCTTCCTTCTTTTCTATTAAAAAGAGTTGGAGTTAGGAAGCATCACACCCCTCTTGTCGTTCCCCTGGGCGCCTTGGGGATTCAATGACAGGTCTAAATAGCCTGTTCATTGATGTGGTTGTGTCCCGAGTCCCGATGCACGCATAGTGCTAGCTCGGGGTGTTCTGTTGAAGATCAGGCGAATGACTGGCACGCCTTGGTTGCTTGAGGTTAAAACAGCGTTTTTATAAAGCAACTGGGATGGAGGTTTTTCCTCTTCCGACGACCTGTGTTGGTTGTCGACGGATTCTCGTTCATATCTGGGGGATGATGATGGAATGGATCTGAACATATGTAGAGGGGTCTTACGCCCTGGGGGTGGGCCACCGGGCGCGGTTCGCACCAAACGTCTGGTGGCGCCTTCTTTTCATGTTTAAGATCAACACGCATATCTGCCCCTTCTCCTGGAGTAGGCATGTCGGCGTGGTTAGGGCACGGGACTGGTTCTGGTCACGCTGGTCCGGATCAGTTAAACCCGTTGTCCGCCGGGGATGCAGATCTGCTGTTCTGGTACCCTGAGGGACTTGGGCTTTTTTCAGGGGGAAAAATGCCAGGTCGGTCCGGGTGTCACAGGGTTAAGCGCTATGGAGACCCTGGTTGGGTACATTTTGTACTCTGCACTGTCGTAATGGCTTACGGCCATGCCAACCTGTACACGCTCGATCTCGTCAGATCTCGGCCGCTACGCAGGTTGGTCCTGGTTAGTACTTGGTTGGGAGACCGCCTGGGAATACCAAGTACGGTGTGCTTGGGGCTGGTTCTCCATTCTTTTCGCTCCTCTCTCACGCATGGCGAAGAGGGGCCTGTTGGGGTGGTCTTTGACCTCCTCTGGTGACCCTGTGCTTCCCGTATCGCCGGGCCCGGTCCGAAGTAATGTTTCGTCGACCCGTAGGCCTAGGATAACCCTTTTTTGAAAACTGAAACACTTGTACTGCGGTATAGCCAGTGTGTACCCGCAGGTGTGTTTTGGAGTTTTTTCTTGAGGGGTTATAGGAACAACCACCGCATTGGGTAACGACAAGGTGGTTGATTCCCTGGTGTGTTGGAGCAGTGTCAACTCCCGGGTTACCCGGTTGAGGGTGCCCCTGCACGTTCATGACGTCTGCCAATCATGTCAGCCTTCTCTGCCTCAACCCCTCTGGGTGGGTTTTTTTTAAATGGAGGCTTGGTCATGCAACAACGCCAGCATACGCCCCTTCCACCGGGGGGGCTGTTCTCAGCTAACTCCTTTGGCGCCTGTCTCGTCCACAGTGCTCCAGGCTCAGGTTACAGCCTGTTGCCTGGTTTTCCCCGGTGCGCTGCCTGCTTCCGTTGGTTAACCTTTTTTGTGTGCTTACGGCCATGCTGACTGCCTGTTCTGCAGGGTCAGTGTGCCAGGCGGTGTGCTATTGGGGGAAAAGGGCCCGCTCTTGGAGGGGCCTTATCCGAATACGCTGGCGATGTGGGGGGCGGTGTCACTAAGTGACCGCCTGGTGGGGTCTTGATGCCTGGAGTCATTGACCTCTCCGGGCCCCCGTTTTCCAGGGGATCCGGTCCCTTTAGTGGGTCTGGGTCTTCCTTCGCGCTCCGCTGCTACGGCCTTGTCACGGGGTTGGGTTTGCTCTTGACCCCGTGATTTCTGGGGGCAGTAACGAGGTTGTTCCCTCCGTTCGTTCCCGGGTGGCATGCGGGTTGTGCGTGTGTGTAGTCGTGGGGTCAGGCCTGCTCACCCTATGCGTTGAGTTGCTTGAGTGCCTCTTTGCACGGTCGGGTCCGTCGCCCTCCCGGGAACCTCCAATAGGGGGGGTGCCCTCCATTAGGGGGGGTCGGGGGGGCTCGGTCCTCCCTGATCTGATGGTTGTGGGGGGCCTCAGCGGGGTGTATTTGTTGGCCGAGGGCTCTCGCTCGGCCTCCCTTGTGCAGTAGTGATGCCGAGCGGAGCCCATTACGATACAGAATGATAGGTTATGACTATAACCAAGTTCTGTTAGTAATGGTGACGCTCGGCATCAGACGCCGCTGCTGCCCTTGATCTCACCTTGTGGTGAAAGCTTGGGAAGGAGGCGAGTATGTGGCCCCACCCCTGCTTATGTAGGTAAGCTGATAGGGGTGTGGTCAGACGAATATTGGGATATAAAGGTACACTTGTGGAATCTTTATTCAGTTCGCGTGCATGAGCGAGGTACTGTGCAGTAGTGATGCCGAGCGTTACCATTACTAACAGAACTCGTTTTGGCTATACATTTTTCCTTTTTTTAAACCGTTGCTTAAAATAAAATAAAATCCACTGCCTTATCAGAGAGAGGAATGTATATTAGAAGGCTTTTTTCACGGGACCACAGCCTGCCTTTACCACGGACTATTAATAGTCCATTAATTTGCCTATAGCTGCAGCCAGTGTTAATTTTGTCAACGAAAATGATGACTAAATATTAGGGGTGTAACGATGCGACCTCACAACGATTAATTTTGATTACGATTATTCAGACAACGATTCAATGCATCATGAAATCTCTTCATTTGACCACGATTCGATTCGATTCGATACATTTTCAGTTCATTCCCAAAAAAATATTGAATACACAAATGTGGCTGGGGGAACCGATTCACTCAGCATGAATGGACTATAGGTCAATAAAAACAATACACAAATCTTTTTGAATTTTTTTCATTTCGATTCATTTAGATTATAATCGATTCTAACATTTTCAAATCGATGCAGTTGAATCGTCACATTAGAATCGATGCATTTTTATTAATCGATGCATCGTTACACCCCTACTAAATATGGTCATCAACAAAGCTTTTTCCCCTGACGACAACGAGACGTGACGTCACTGATGAAACATTGCCGTTTCTTGCCTGTACACGCTATTATTCCGAAATCAAATCTATATCATAGGTATTATGTTCCATCATGAATGAATGAAAGGGGGGGGGTGTCGTTTCTGATTATTTGATTGTCAGTAACGGCATTCGTATTGAACACTAAAAACGCTTATCAGCCCGATCGGTAGAAAAGCATTGCAGGATCAAGCTAAGATTTATGTCAGATCGTGCTTACCTGTGATCGGGAGTATTCCAAAAATAATATTCCAATTGTTTGATCGCCATCTGGTACATCCAATGTCCATTTGGTCCACGGCATAATACACCACAACATATGGATCGGGAATATTTGACGCGCTTCAATGGAACCGGGAGAACCGTTCGCCTCGCCCAACAAGGAAAAATTAAACCTGAGACATTTGGCCATTCCACAGGCCAAGATACAAGGTTACAAAGGGTGCTCGATACCGGCATCTAGCTGGATGCGGCCGGTATTGCACTTTGGCATTCTCAGGATGATTCCCCAAGTTAACCCCGAGTCCATGTGCCTGTAATGAATAGAAATATCGAATAAAAGAAATAACGATCAAATAATCAGTATACTTGTTGTTGGCGTTCAATGATTGGCACCCAATAACGAGTAAACTCGTTGTTGGCGGGGAATGAGTTAATGTATTGGAACTGAATGATTGACATTTAAAGGTGCACTGCGTTGTTTCGGGGGAGGGGCCTTTGCCTACATTTGTGTACATTTGCAGAGCAATTAGTTTGCAAAACGTATGTCCTTTATATTATTCTATCTATTTATATCAAAACCAAATCCTTTTGAGGCACTGTGAACCAAATTTAAACCTAAAATATATTTGTAAACGAATGTATGGGCCGAACAACAACAACAACAACAACAACAACAACAACAACAACAACAACAACAGTGAATGACCCCCCCTGAATGACCCTTGAACCCCCCTGAAAGAAGAACAATCTATAGTCTATATATCTAATTTATACTAACAATTGCTTTTAACAAGAGTGCCGTTTATTTTATTTTCGGAATAATAAAGTTATATTCTATTTTGTAGAGGACTGTGGGAGAGCCAATAGAGAGCCACTTGTCTTGTTAACACTTTGAGTGCCACTCACGAGATTTCTCGTTTTTTTTTTATAGGTGGTTGAAAAATTATTGCATCACCCGAGCCTACCCGAGTATAGCCGAGCGGCGCCGGCGATCACTGTGGAAAAAAGCGCCCCCTGTCGTCTCCCAGATGACATAAGTGATTTTGGAATGGACTCAATGAAAATGAATGGGGAAAAAAATCCGGTACTCCACATTTTCCAGTTCACTGATCCAGCCGGGGTTACCACAGTTCATTCTGGAACCTCAGATCCCCGCTGATCATGGAGATCTACAGTATCGCGTTGGATCCATACACGTATCGATTTTTTCGAATGGTGATCAGGAATTGGAATATACCAGTTGGATACCATCTGATGTCAGGTAAGGACTCTATGTTATCAGTGTTAGGATAATCAGAGTAAGTTTGATGAAGTTATAAGCTGTTTTGTGAAATGTCTTCTTTCGGTTTCACTGTAAAACTCTGTGAGGAAATGAACGGAGCGATTATCCGTGCGCGGCCGTAATGTGCTTGCGTGCACGTATAATATTGATAATCTAGCGTTTATTTGAAAACGATTCATAAAAAGGCCGACGAATATCAACGTTGTGGAATATTCCACTAAAAGACGATTTTCATAGAATGCTCCAGAATGAGCTGTTTTTTATATCAAAACGGGGGCTTTTCTAACTGCTCTGAAACGGAAACGACGCGATAAAAAAACAATCTGCCTTGACAGCACTGACTGGAAAATAGTCTTTGATAATGCGATGGGCA